>NW_023458555.1:99754848-99841835 GCF_013731165.1 Rhagoletis pomonella | reverse complement strand
GCATAGCATTAGAATTAGCATCCCCGGCACTAGGCAAAAACTGAATAGGCAAAGTAGGAACCGTAGAAAACTGTGTGACGGCGTTTGAAGGCAGCGGCGATATGAGCGAACCAGACGTAGCAACAGGATCGCATGAATTTAAAAACCCAACATCAGCAGCAATAGGCAAAGAAGCATTCACTGACACATTGCGGGCCACAGGCAAGCAATGAGTTTTATTGTTATTGTGCTTTGCACCATTAGCAGCATCACCAACAGTAGGCAAAGCATTCACTGATGCGCTATTGTTATTATTGATATGCTTAGCACCACTAACTGAATGCGAAGGTGATGTTAAAGAGGATGGTGAAGAGCCGGTAAAAGTCATTTCAGTAATAGCGGTATAATTGCCATCATCAGGCGCAACAAAAGTATTTTGAACAGCAGGCGGGCAGCTATTCGACTTCTTTTTGGAAGCATTTACATTGTAGTTTGTTGTTTTAGCAACAGCCACTTTTAGGATATTAATTTCACTTAGCACTTTCGCAATGTTGTTGTTGTTGTCATTGAAAATTTGTTTGCTTATGGATTCTAATTGAATTTTGACTACGTTGAGTTGCTCGTGTACAGATTTGAATTTTGTCTCAAAGTCACTTTTAATGGACTCCAACCCATGTTTATGTGTCGACGATATTAGGTCAAGAGTCTTGCTTAATGTAGCTGGCATGAGTATGCATTCCGAACAGAAATAGCGAATGTGGCGGTTCGAGATGAGCAAACTTCTGCTCTAAATTTGTCTCGCTCTCTCCGGATTTTATTTCTATCAATAACGAGATCGTCTAAGAAACTCAACATTCTTTCACTAATACCTTCATAATCTCTGCTCGCTTTTCTAGCAATCGAATGTCCTAAATCTTTTATGAATGTTGTTGCAAGTAAAGATCCAGTGCGATCCGAGGTATTAGTGCGATCTAAAGCTACAGCATAAATATTAAGCGATATGTTTGATACTTTCAGCTGCTCTTCGTTCGGCGATACGTCATTATTTTCATCATCAGATTCAGTTTCTTCACTTGAACCTGGTGCATATGAAACGGTAAAAGGAGATTGATTTACTCCGGCAATGCTTGAACCTTGATCGATCATATCGATCTCCATGTTATCAACGTGGATATCATCAAAGGCTAAAAGCCTTGGTCCGCTCTGATCGATAAAGAATGCTACCATATTTGGTGGAATTTTTTCATTTTCGGAACATAAGCACTCGGAATTTTTTTCAATGCCGCACTTGCATTTTGAAATTTCGAACAATTTATTCCAATACATCTCGTTACTATCGTATTTACTTGGATTTTTAACAATATCTTTATATGACATCAGAAGATTTTTCAAATACCTTCTAATTGTAGTTTTACATACTATCGGAATGTTTGTATATTTCCACAACTCACAAACCATATTTGTAATCACATGCATATATTTTACTAAAGTTTGATTTTTTTTAATATTTGATGCACCATTTTTCTTTATATGTAAAAAATATTGCATCACTTGTTGGTTTGTTGGTAATTTATTTTTTTCTATATCACACGCTTCAAACGGCATTTTGTGATTTTTTTTTTAACTTATTTTTGCTTTTGATTTTACTTCACTTCACTTTTGTTTCTTTATTTGTCTTTAAAAGGCCACAATTTAATCTACGTTGTTTACTTTGCGAAAGCTGAAAATCGATTGATTGATTGCAGATCAAAGCTTTTAAAAAATGCATTCAAATGCACGCAACTATAATTTTTACATAAATAGAGGAAAAAGCAAGAATTTGTCATAGAGAAGACAACAAAAGAAGCATGCAAATATCAGGTGATAACAGTGTTGTCAGATAACAGATTGAGTAAGCATAAACAAAAAACATTTAATTAAAAGTAATAGTAACCAGTGTTGCCAATTCTAGTAAAAAAAAAATTTGGCATAATTGCCAAATTTAACACAGGGTTATATTTGGATTTTTGAAACCTTTATAACTTTTTTAGTTATGAACAAAAGTAGTTACTGTTAAAGAAAAAGTTTCACATAATTTAAAGGCCTTTTCGACAGACTAAAAAAAATTGGAATTTAGGTATGATGTGAAACGAGATACCGACAGTCACTACTAGAATTTGAATTCGGAGTAAAAAATGATTAAGGTAAGAATTGTGGCGGCTTCCAAGCCATGAACAACGGTGTACGGCTCATTAAAATCGGACTTAAATTGGCGACGTAGTGTCAAAAAAAGTAAATAGCCCATCGGGGGGCGTGGCAAAAAAAAACAATTTTTTTTGGGATCGCCTTCAAAATATCTTTAATCCTAGGGGTGGACTGGAAAAACTTTTTTTTTGTATGGGGACCGATCCGCACTAGGAGAATATTTAAAATATTAATTGATTTCACAAATAATTCTTTACAGCAAACATTTGGCTCGAATTGAACTATTTTTAAAATTCTCGATTATAAAAAATTATTTTTATCATTCGAGCTATAGAGCATAAGCGCAACCACTTTGAGCAAATAAAAATACGAACAAATTAAAAATGTCTGTAATATAACTACGAGATATTCAACATAAAAAACAAAAATTCGTTCGCAAATGATTCGAATTCATTCTTTCTTCTATTCATTCGCAATATTCGAGTTAACGTCAAAAGGAACATTTGTTGATCTATGCTCAGCTATTTTCAAAACAGTATTTTGCTTTCATACGGATAAGTGAATTTTCGTAGACGATATTTTGAAAGTTGTATATCTTAATATCTGACTTCATACTTGTGCTCAGCGGAAATTTCTAAATATGAAATGATGGTCAAATGCCAGAGCTCATAACTTTTTTGAAAATTTGTTATCTAGTGTACGTAATTATGGGTGAGTTCTAGTTGGATGTTGTTTTGTATTGATGCGAAATGTGCACACAATATTATACAAATACAAAGCAACATGCAACTTGGAACTCGCCCTATACATATGTAAATATGTAGATGTTTGAAATAATTTTAATTTATAATAATGTGCTTTGAAAACAAGGGAATTAAAATAAATACATTTTCTTCAATTTATATTTACATACATACATCGCTAAATAGTGATAAATTCGGGCAAATGTTTGCGGCAGAGAGGGAATGAGTCAGTTCATATTCATTCGTATATAACGAATGAAAACAATATAATTACCTTTGAAGTTAATGAGAACGCAAACAAAATTAAAAAATACATTATTCCGAATGAAAACAAAAAAGAAAACAATCGTCGCCAGGTAACAAAAACAAATAGTTGTTATAAAATTCGTTCACAGATCGCAAATACAAATGAAATGAATTCATTTTAATCATTTGAAAACGAATTTTTCTGAACCCTGGAATTTTCTATACTTCTGAATTTCGCATACAATTTTAAATTTCAAGAAATAGAAACTGATGAAGTAATTAAAATCTGGTTCTTTCAAAAATAGAACTGGAGGAAGAAAACTTTTATTTGAAGGAGTCATAAGAGATGCAGTAACTTATTTAGGATTCTTCTACATGCAGATAGTTAACGAGAGTTTAGAGAAAGGTGCTTTTCCAACTTCTTGGAAAATTTCCACTGTCGTTCCAATAGAAAAGGTTAAAAATACCATTAAAGCTGATGAGATGAGCACTCATGTGAAACTGCCCCGAATTTGGTAATTGTTCACTGGAAAGAAGAACTGAGAAAAAACAAATACATAATTGCTGTTTTCTTAGATTTGAAACGTGTCTTTGAGACACTAGATCAAGACCTACTATTGAGAAAGTTGTCCAATATAGGAATAAAGGGTATCAAACTGAATTGGTTTGAAAGTTTTATAAAGAAGCGTATGCAAAGAACAGCGATAATAATGATTTAGGCCAATTAAATATAAACCAGCAAACATTAGAAAGACTGCAATGCCTTAAATATTTGGGTATAAAAATCGACGAAAAGTTAAACTTTAATGATTATACTGTGAGCAAAATCGCAACGAAGTTATACTTCATGCGACGTACGTGCAAATTCTTAAAGAGAAAGTATAAAATAATGGTATACAGAGCTATAATAGAACTCCTACTAAATTATTGCCCCACTATATTATTCATAATAATTTATTATTCATAAAAATTAAGCATTTTTCCGATATTATGAAACGGTGAGCCATATAATAAATTTAGATATCAATTTCGGCTCTGGAACTCGTCCTTTCAGAGCGACTACATACATATTATAGAAAAATAAACCTTATCATTGTGGATATAGACCTGGTAAATCCACCACAGACCAGTACTGGGATTCGCCATTCTATTTTAACGATTATCGAATCGTTAAGAAAACTTAACGACGATTTTAACGATTTGACAATTCGCTAAACATATTTTAACGAAATTCGCTATCGCTTGATCAGCTGTTGTCGTTAACTACTTACTCGATTACTCGTTAAATAAACGACGAATATTTTGAAGTTGTTAGAGGCATCGACAAAGTAAATTTGATATTTCTTTTGACTTAAAATAAAATAATATAGATCACGATTTTACTTAAATAATATCCCTGCAGTGAAAAGCTAAACCAGTATGCACAAATTCCAGTTCATGAACTATTATTTAAGGATAAAAGTCATACCAGTTCGTTATGAACCATAATTATACCAGTTTCGCGCAGAAAAAATTAAACTAGTTGGTAGAAATTCTAGTTTGAAAACTGGTATTAAATGGGAGAGTCATACCAGTTCCTCATGGACTATAATTATACCAGTTCTCCGCAGTGAAATGCCAAACCAGCCAGTATAAATGCTAGTTCACTAACCAGTATGTGCTAAAGCGACGGCCTACCATTTCGGCGATTTCGAACAACTTATGCGATTAGCGACATCTGTCTTTGAATAGACATAACCAAAACTAAAACGTGGTTAATTGCTTTCATCACAATTGTCGGCTGTGGCGTCGAGTGAAGACTACCGATTCTGGTTCCGAGATCTCAGGTTCGAGTGCGCGTGGATGTTGTTAAAGTAAAGTAAGTAAATTAATTTAAATAATTATTTCAATTTAAATATAAAATAAAAATTGTACATAAATTTAAGTTGATTTGGAAAAAACCTAAATACTTACTCAAATACCATAAAAAATTAAAATAAATAATTTTTTGTTCTTTTTAAAACAATAAATTTAAAAATTACACAAGAGATATAAATAAAAAAATTAACAAATAAAAAAAACAAAAAAAAAAAAAAAGGTTCGCTCACTGTGATTCGAACTCGGATCTCTGGATTTGGCGTGCCAAAGCTTTACTCTGTCGACCATTGCCACTATTGCAGCGCCGCGAGCAAAATAATATACTTATGCTTTTCACGGGGGATGAATAGGCAGTCTATCCCGTCAACTGGTATGATGCTACTAGTTTTTCTACTGGTAGCGTGCTGATGCAGGAGCGGACAGTTCACATCTCCTATGACACCGCCATGTTAAAAATACCAGTCGCTAACATTGAAAAAGGATACAACGTGAACTAGTTGGGCTGAAACGCATACTGGTAGCATTCTGGTTCCCAACTGGTAGCTTTCCCTGCAGGGATATAAAGGAAAAACTTTTTGTTAAAAATGGCATTTGAGTATTTGGTATACGTTTTATCCCAAGATGAGGAGATAATAAGTCCTTCATCAGTAGATAGACGTTTGCTTCGAGAAGTGGACAGCCCTTTCCACTTGGCTGCAACTGAGTTTCGTAACCTTTACTGTTTAACCCCAGACTTGGTTGAAGATATTGTTTCCCAGCTTGATAGCCAATTGTGGGGTCGAAGAATAACTGCGATAACGGCAGAGAAACAGGTAAATAATGTAATTTTCAAGTATTTTTCATATACAATTGAATTTTGTAAATTTTAAAGGTTATAACTGCCTTGCGATTCTTCGCAACTGGCTCTTATCAACGTCCCATCGGAGAGCAATGGGGGATATCCATGAGCCAGTCGTCCGTAAGTCACTGTATACATTGCGTAACGGATGCAATAAACCGCACCATGTTTTTGGCAAAGGTTAGGTTTCCAATGACCCAAATAGAGCGGAAAGCTGCAAAAGAAATTTTCGCCTCAGCATCCGCACCATTTGTAGGAGGTACTATTGGGGCTATCGATTGCACTCATGTGTCAATCATGAGCCCAAAAAATCATGAAGAAGCGTATGTCAACCACCATGGATACCATTCTTCAGTGTGCAAATGGTAAGAGTAAAATTTGCTCAAGGGTTAAACTACTGAGAATAAAATTTATTTTATACAAATATAGATATGTGATCCAAATTTAAAGATATTGGCTGTCAATGCTAAATACCCAGGAGAGCGACGCGATTCATTTATTTGGAGCTCCTCTGCAGCGAAATTTTGAAAATGGAAACCATAACATGTTTTTTATTGGTAACTTTTTAAATCCACTGAAACTTATTTATTAAAATCAATTTAATTGAAAATGTCGAATATATATTTGCAGGTGACTCAGGATATCTTTTGGAGCAGTGGTTGATGACTCCTCTACCAAACTAACCAGAAGGGAGTCCTAAATTCCGCTATAATGAGGCATTGTGCAAAGCTCGAAACCCAGTCGAGAGACTTTTTGGCGTTCTCAAAGGAACTTGGCGATGCTTATCTCAGCAAAGGACTCTTTTGTATGATCCTGGATCTACTGGAAAAATAGTAAATGCATGCACAGTGTTGCATAACTTGCGATTGGGTGACCAAACATACGATCCCGAGAGTGAGTTCCCAGAGCCAAGGTCAAATAGCTGTAATGTAAATCACGACGCGCCGTCTTCAACAGCAAAACGCGTCCAAGACCGGCTAATTGCAAATTATTTTACATAAATAAAACGTTAATAAATAAAAATTCAGAAGAAATACAATAAAATTACTTTGGCATTATATTTACGGTGACCATATTAACCAACGTAAAATAAAGGACATTTTTTCAAAATGATTTGGGAATACGTACATACAACTTGTATGATAAAAGTACCTTATCCATATCGTAATTTATATCAAATATTTATCCGTTAATTATATTATTTAATTGTACAAGTTCCGTGCTGTAGCGAAAAATGAAGCCAAACCTTTTTCAAGGACTTCGCAATCCTTTGTTACCAAAATGCGTTTATCATTATTTATACTGCGCGCCGAAGTGGGCACACAGTGGTTTAAAATTGGAATTTAATGTTCATAATCCACCGGAGCCTTAATTTTTCAACCAAGTTTTACTAAAAAGCAAACAAAAATATATTTTGGTGCACATTTTTTATAACATTTCAAATTTATTTTTTGTGTATTTTTTTGTTTTGGTGAACCATGATAAAAACACTAGAACGTAAAATCATTCTCTCAATTCGTCGGCCATGATCTTTTTCTGACGTTTTCAAACATTTTAAAATCATATCAAATTGAAAATAAAAAAAATTAAATTGTTCACGATTGTTGTTGTTTGAGATTAAAAATGAGAATGTGTGTGTGAGATTGAGTTCGAATTTTAAAATTATATTGCTGGCAAACGTCAGACTGCCTCTCAATGATTTTACGTTGTATTGTTTTTATCATGGGTTGAACCATACGATTGTTTTCAACTAGTTTCTGTTATGTAACATTTATTAACTGGAACAGGAGAATACATTTTCTTCAAAACTGCTACTTTTTCTGCATTTTGCACAAAAAAAAATTAATATAATCAAATAAAAATTCAGAAATCAGGCTCAACTGGTCTATTGCAAATATTGTAACCTTTCATAAAAAAAAATTAAATTAATCAAATGAAGTGAAAAATGCAGGCTCCGGGGAATTACGAACACTAAATGCCAGTTTTGAACCACTGTGCAGTAGGAGGTTTATTGTTCTCTTTCAGTGGAACTGGAACCTCAGCGTGCAATATGCTCCTGGACACAACTTTCCCTGTGGTTTATAGATTGTACAAAGATAACTGATTAAATAGAAAGTCATAAGTGGGGTGCGAAACAAACTGGCGAAGGTTTTCATTATATTTTATAAGGGACATTTTTATTTTTCATATTCGTCGTATAAAAAATTACCTCTGAAAAATGCAGAGCCGATTTAAAAAACAGTTTAAGAAATAAAGGACAGGGGGTTAAAATAAAGGACTGTCCTTTAAAATAAAGGACGGATGGTCACCGTAATTATATTAAACATTTTTATGTAAATAAAAACTCTAGTATCAATGACTTCAGTCTTATTTTGTCTTTAATTTGAGAACATTTGTTTAAAGTCTAGAATTATATATGAAAATATTCATTAAATATAGGGTCCATCAAAAGACAGATCTCAGTATGTAATCACAGATCAGTTTCTATAATATGATATGGCGTGAATTAAAACACCACGTAAAAGCACGTTCAAGTTACAGGCGCATCACAAAATTAAAACATAAATTCACAAAAGGAAATTTCATTACTTATTGAATATAAGAAATATATGTGCTATATCTTACATGCAGTAAGTACCGTATTTATCAACTAAATTTGTAAACATTGAATTCATTTGAAAATCAACAGAAATTCAAATAACTCGCTTATTATAAACAAATAAAGATCTCCACGTACTAAGTCAAATGTCAATTCAAATATGTAAAACTTCTTCAAATATCTTAAACAGTTATTCTAAATGTAAAAAGTTAACTTCATGCTATGTCGAATTAAAAGTTAACTCTAACATAAATACAAAAAAAAAAGAACTTCATGCTCTATCAAATGAAAACTTAACTAACATAACTATAAAAACAAAAAAGATCTTGAACTTATTTTTAAAACGATTAACACTAACAAAAAAATTAAAACAAAAATTTTCTTCAAAAAGTACATATTTACACAATATTTACAAGCGGTAAATAGCGTTTGTTAAATTACTAAAGCCATCCGCACATGCCTTTAAACCTTCCCCCATTGTGGTCATAGCTTCGGCCAACGATTTCGTTACCTGCACACTTGCCGTACTTGTTTCAGCTAACTGTTGAAAGAACATAAGAATGTAATACTATTTTTTAGTATGTACAAAAAATTATCTTCAAAGCTTTCATCACCCTCTTCCATACGCAGTTGGAGTTCCTAATGATGAGAAAATTTGTTAAATGCTGTGCTATTCATAACTATTTATTTGATTTTTACCTCTTTCACTGGCACACTTTCAGCAACAGTTTCATGGCCCTGCACATAGTCGCTACCGACAAGGGCAATCACACGCCTCTCAGGCTCAGGGGGTGGCTCTTCATTAATGGGATTATTTCCCGTCATTGCCTGCTTTCTTTTTCTATCGCGCACCTTAATGCTAGTACGGCTCTTCCCTCCTGCAAAACAAAATTTTACGTGGTGTTAAATTACTAAAAAATTTTTACATACTGTGCGCCACTGGTCGACGTTCTTCACCGCACCACCAAGGCTATTCAGCATTGCGCTAGTTCACTCCACTTCTTGGCACAGTCCGATTTGCCATGAAGTTTCTGGGACCTTGATCCTGCCAATCCCGGCGTTTGCGTCAAAAGGTCCACCATGCGACTTAGTTGTTCTGTTGTGGTCCGGTTTCTCTTTTGAACCCTGTGTACTGACGAAGCCATTCTATAATATGCGAAAATGATTATATCTAATAATTCAAAATAAATAAACGTTTTATTTTCCTTACTTTTTGTAAAAATATATTAAAATATCCACAAAACTATGTCTATGCCACTTTGCAAGCAAGGAATTTATTTGTTTTTCGTTCTTCTTTGTGCTTTTCGCATTTTTGACGTTTCGTCAAGCTGTGATGCCACCTTTCTTTTATTTAAATAAAACGAAAATGTCAGCTGTTTAGTGTCGTTAAAAAACAGTTGCCGAATAACACAATCGTTACTGCAAACCACAAAAATCGTTATCTTAGACCTCGACAAATCGTATCGTTAAAAGTTAGTGAATTGCACTACAGGTCGATTTCAAAGCCGCTTTCGACAGCTCTAAAAGGAAACTGATACGGCTGTGCAAAATGACGTCGAGGAATATCACCAGCTCCGTCAAAATGGGCTCTCCGAGCCGTTTGATACCAAGCGAGGTTTCAGACAAGGTGACACGAGTTCGTGTGATTTCTTTAACCTGATGTTGGAGAATATAATACGATCTTCAGAACTGAACCCCGTAGCAACAGTTAACTACAAGAGCGTGCAAATGCTAGTGAAAAAACCTGCGAGGTCTGTTTCGCCTTTTCCAAGTTGTATAAGGAAGCAAAGCGATCGGGTCTTCTGGTTAACGAGGATATAACGAAATGTCTCCTGTCATCAAACAGTGAGCGCATTCGCGCCCCGGCGTCTACGTCAATGCTGACAGTTACAATTGCAAGAATTTAGAGAATTTCGTTTACTTGGGAACCAGGATTAACACACGATAATAATGTCACAATAGGCAATGGAGTAGTAAAGTCTTCTCTCGACGTACGAAAACCACACTCTATTAGTCACTTATCATGCCCGGGCTGATATATGGCTTAAAAGCATGGACAATGGCAACGTCCGCTGAGGCGGCTCTTGGAGTATTCGAGAAAAATGGTTTGCTGAAGATTGATGTGCATAGTGCAGCGAATTAAAAAACCGGGCTTGGCCATGCCGTTCGAATGGACACCGACGCTCCAGTTCCGAAAGTATTCAAATCGGAACTCGCTGGTGGGAGCAGAAGAAGAGGGAGGCCCCGCCGCGTTGGCATTTCCAATTGTTGAACTCGGCTAAAATCGCTTAGGCGGTTTCAGAGCCATATAAGAAGGAAAAATTTTGTTAAGTGTAAGTTTCAAGTCGCTAAGGAAAAAAATTACAAAATCAACGGTAATTGTTAGCGACTTGAAACTTGCACTTCATTATACCAAAATAAATGGGCTATATAACAGCATACTCGAAAATTTTCTAAAAACTAGATGAAAATTTTAAAATTTTGATGGAATTTTTTTAAATTCGATGAATTATTATGAACTTTGTTTAAGTTTTGTATTTTTTTTTTTTATGTGATGCGAACTATATTTTAATGAAAATTATTAAAAATAAATCTAAATCTCTGGAAGTATTTGGGGTAGAATACTGGAGCTTGGTATGGAGATATATAAAATCAATTCATACTCATGTCTCAAAATGGGCGCTACGAATTTTTCATACCACATACCTTGAGAAAGTACATTATTTATTTATTTAGTCAAATGGATCGATTACGGATAGCAACGCAACCACGGTTCGGTTGCCAGCTGGCAACGCAACTGGAAAGAAAATTTGTATTACGAATAGCAACTATCGTTAGTTACTGTAGAGTTATCGATTATCCAAATTTGGCAGTACGGCAACCAGCAAGTGGTTGTAAACAAGCAGTGCTAGTAAAATTAATTTATTGGAATAAAGAGTTAAATAAAATTCAGCAATAATTCTAAGTTCAGTGAACCATTTTTTCGAAGAGGGAGTGCACCGCATGAACGCGGCCTCAATCAGGCGACATTTAAGGGACAATTCCAATCCTGGCGCCACTGCCTGCACTATAAGTAAAAGTTAATGCTTTTAGGGCTTTTAATTTATTATCTGTTTGTGTTTATATTCAAAGCATATTCCAAACTTCTAGAAGAAGCTGTAGCATGATGGTGAATACACAGAGCAACGGCTTCGTTCAACTTAAATACCTCTGCTCCTAAAGCTTGCCATGCTCTTCGATTTTTCGCAAAAGGAAGTCTCACGGCAATTACTTCAATTTGGAAATTTGGTATGTCGGTAGTTTTGAAAGAGGTGCTTCAGTTGATAGAGCAAAAACTTTGCAATCGGTGTTCGCTTTTGTTACGTCGAAGGAACAGATCTCAACGAGTTACAGTAGGGAATCAATCCTCACAACCAATGAAACTAGTTTCTGGTGTACCACAGGGCTCAATTCTAGGACCTATATTATTTGCCTTATTTCTTTATGAAATCTTTTCGGTGTGTAAATTTGTTAGTATGCATGCTTATACAGACGATGTCCAGCTTTACTTGTCAAGTTCTTTCGAAAATGTTAATGATCTCTGTGATAAGATAAGTCGGCATATTTTATCAATAATGCACTGGGCAGAAACCAGCAGTCTTTGCCTTAACCCAAATAAATCGTATGTACTGCCTATCTCTAAAAGAAAGTTGGTTGTAAATAACATCCCTTTACATAGGTGTAGGGTTGCCAGGTTTTTTATGCGGGAAATCAAAAAAAATCAGTACTTTGCAGTACATTTTTATTCAAAGCAAAATTATGAATTTAAGTACCAGACAATATTTTAAAACACCAGAGTACTTGTTTTTAACAATATTTTGGTATATAAATAAAACATAGTTCATAAAAAATAAGTGTCATTTATTTTAACATGAGTGTACACATCATTATACACAGAAGCCAATAATTTATTTATTATTGTTGTTAGTATCATTTTTGAGTAAATTAGCGTCCTTCAACATCGAAATATCGAGCTTTCAAGCATTTCTGAAATTTACCGTTATATGAAAAGTGGCCGTAACTCTAGTCCGATTTTAATGATTTTCAACGTTTTGTTTTTATGTGGAAAGCACAATAACCATACCGAGTTTGGTACAAATTGGTAGTACGGTTATTGAGATACATATATGTGATCATAAGTGGGCGGTACCACGCCCATTTTCCAAAATTTTACCATAAATGTATTTCCTGGTAAAGAATTGTTGCAAGCATCAATTTTGAATAAATTAGCTTTAGTATTTACTGATTTATCGAAGGTTTCGTATTTCTCTATATTACCGTTATATGGGATGTGGGCGTGGTTATTGTCCGATTTTAAAAATTTTCAGCCATGTGGTATGTTGTACCAAGGCCAACAACTGTACTAAGTTTTGGAGAAATTGGTTGAACGTTTACCAAGATAAACACATGTAACCATAAGTGGGCGTGGCTACGCCCATTTTCCAAGAATTTATAATATTCTTAATTTTCGTCTAAAAAGTATTGTAAATATCAATTTTGAGAGAATAATTTTCAGTAGTTACTAAAATATCGTAGCTTTCGTATTTCTGAAAGCTACCGTTATATGGGAGGTAGGCGTGGTTATTGTCCGATTTGGCCCATTTTCAATACCATCCGTCCTACGCCTGGAAGAAGTACACGTACCAAGATTCGTTAAGATATCTCAATCTTTACTCGAGTTATCGTGTGCACAGACGGACGGACGGACGGACAGACAGTCACCGCTTAATCGATTTCTCTTTTCATTCTGATCATTTATGCATACATTTGTCTGTATCTATCTCGATTCGTTTTGCCTGTTACAAACAACCGTTATGTGAACAAAGTCCACAAGTGCGCTCGGGTATAAAAATTACTTATTTCAAACTGTGGAAGAGTACCACTATTTAAGGACTTCATCTATATTTCCTCATAGAGTACCACTATTTAAGGACTTCATCTACATTTCCTCATATAGATGAAGTCCTTAAATAGTGGTACTCTTCCACAGTTTGAAATATGTACATTTTATACCAGAGCGCACTTGTAGACTTTGAAAGAATTCGCTGAAAACAGTATCTAACTCTATGTCTTGTGTGCAAAACTCTTTTACAAGGTCAGTAAATTGTGAAAAAAGAATTGCAAGCTATAGGGAAAAGACATTTGAATATCAAAATTTGTTGTTATTAAACTGAAAGTTATTTGCGAGATAACTAACAACACTCGACTAAAAAACGTCAGCCTTATTTTTATATAATTTAAGCTCCATGATATTAACCCAACTGGAATATAACGACCCGGCGAAATGCCCATAAAAGAATTGATATTTTTGTGTATTAATTTCTTGAACATATCAAACATTATCTGAAACATGTCAAATATAATTAAATTATATTCTTACTTTTTTCAGTACAGCCCAAGGTACATTGAACAGGTACTATCAGTAGAGCAGCTGATTTGATTTATTTTCAAATTATTTGGTCTCGAAAATGTCAAATATTTTTAATTTTTTCTCACGAAAATTATAAGTTGTTAAAATCCATTTGCTTGTGAAACCTTTTTCCATACAAAAGAAGCGATTGAATAGCAGCTTTTGGAACGTTCGCCCAACTCGGCAGCACGACCGCTGATTACTGGGCCTTGCAAAGGATAGATCAATGCTTCGAGAAGCAAACAAATTTACTAGGAAAGAAAGTTGCATCAATTTTTATTTTTTCCAATTTCAATTTTTTATTTTTTATAATTTTTTGTATTTCACATGGCACCCTTTGATTTAGAAGAAAAAATTCAGAACAGTTGTTGACACTTTCGATACCAGAAGCAACAACAAAATACACGCAAATGTTGTTTTTGCTCTACTGATACTACCTGTTTGATGTGCCTTGGTACAGCCTAAGGAAGTTTCAACGTTATGTAAAAATCTTAAAGTATTTTGTTTGAATTGAAACTTCAGTACAAATCAGTACAAATTTTGAAAAATCAGGACATTAGCGTACTGATTAGGGCTGATGATACCCGGGTACCCGGTTACCCGGGTATTACCCGGGTGCCCGGGTAATTCGGGTAATGCCCGGGTACCCGATTACCCGGGTATTACCCGGGGCTTTTATTACCCGGGTAGTCGGGTATTACCCGATTTGCCCGGGTACCCGGGTAATATACATATGTTGGTGCCGGTTAAACGAAAAACACCCGGGTAATGCGACATAAAGCTTCTTGTATAATCTTTTTGGTGAGGATAAATATTTTTTCAGTGAGAAAATTTTTTTTTATAATTATTTTTTTATGTCTAGAGTGTACGCGACTATGTACACCTAACCGCTTGCCTGAGTAGACGGAGACAAGAAAAGTAAATTAAAACATTAGTTTCTGTACTTAAATTCAAACTTCTAATTTTTGTAAATGCATATACATACATGCATGTGTACATATGTATGTATGTATGTATATTTTAAAGAATATTAAATATTAATATTTTAAAACAGGGACTGAGAACGAAATGTATGATCGAAACTAAATGCCATTGTCGTAGTTTTGTTCCCAAGAACGCGTCAAAACCAAAACCAAAATGAGAACAAAACTGACGAGAACGTTCTCATTGGGAATTATATAAGAACTAAACCCTGTGGTAGGCCACTTCTGGTACAAAAAGTAAGGTAACAAAGCCTTATGCTATTCATTCACCTAAAGATTTTGTACTTTTATTGTATCAGCTTGTTCAAATTATAGTTTCTTTTCTCATAATATTTAAAGCTTTTAAAATCACAATTATTTAATGAAGTTTCCTTAATACGAGAAGTAGGTTGATGAACGTATTGTTGTGAAATAATTGTGGAAGAAATTTTAAAATTTTTTTCATTCCAACACAAAAATTGCCTCAACTGTCGGTCATCGTTTAGATTCGCAGGTGGGTGTGTCTCAATAATTTTATTTGTTACCGATCCGATATCTGTACGTGCATTACCAACTTCGTAAATATTAATATTTTAGACATGCCTAAAACAAGCTGGGTTTGGAAGTACGCTTGTGTGATGAATGACGGATTTGTCAAGTGCAATGTATGTGTTGTATATTATAATATTTCCCCATATGGTACGGAAGATTCTTATAGATTTTCCCTATGTACGTTCGTTTGCGTTATATGATCGTAAATGCGTTTAATTTTCACCTCTCCACATTTTTTCGGGTGCCCGGGTACCCGGGTAATTACCATACTGCCCGGGTACCCGGTCTACCCGGGTTATAAAATACCCGGGTACCCGGGCTACCCGGGTAATTCAATACCCGGGTAGGGCTTCACCCGCTACCCGGGTACCCGGGTAGCTCATTACCCGGGTGAAATCATCAGCCCTAGTACTGATTGAAGAAATGAATAAAATCAGTGCAAGAGCTGCAAAATCAGTACTGTACTGATAAAATCAGTACGTCTGGCAACCGTACATAGGTGCCAAAACAATTGCTTTTGTAAGCAAAATGACTAACCTAGGCTTTGTAATCAATTCGAATTTAACATGTGTTGATCATATAAATATGGTAATAGGTAAGGTGTATTGCGCGCTACGGAGTTTAAGACAATCGTCCTCGTTTACCCCGGTTAACGTCAGACGTAAGCTTGCCATCCAATTACTGATACTTAATTTGACGTACGGCCGCTGTGGTGTAGTGGTAAGCAATGCGCGCTTTCACTCATCAGCACCTGGGTTCTAGCCCTGGTCAAAGCAACATCGCAAAAAAATATAGAAAAAGGTTTTTTCTTAACAGCGGTCGTCCCTCGGCAGACAATGGCAAACATCCGAGTGTATTTTCCCCATGAAAAACAGCTTCTCATAAAAATATAATCGCCGTTCGGAGTCGGCGTAAAACTGTAGGTCCCTCCACTTTGTGTGACAACATCAAGGCGCACGCCACAAATCGGAGGAGAAGCTCGGCCAAACACTAACATATGTGTAAGCGCCAATCTATTATTATTATTATTATTAATTTGACGTACTCTGTACTGATCTACTATAGACTAGACTCCCAGTCTGCCCATAAGGTTGAGGTTGTTTTTAATAATATCACTCGGTATGTGCATGGACTGCGTAAATTAGACCACATATCCCAGTGGAGATACGATCTGTTTGGCTGTCAAATCCTGGACTACATTGAAGCCAGAAGCTGTATCTTTCTTTATCGGCTTGTGCTAACTAGAACGCCTTCATATCTTAATGAGAAGCTGAAATTTACAAAATCGCCCCGTTTATACGATCTAATTGTCCCCAGATTTAACTCTGTAACCTCGACTAGATTGTTTTTTTGTGAATACTATACGTACCTGGAACTCGATTCCTATCGCCATAAGGAGTACTATAAACAAAAGCAACTATAGAACTGTTATTTATATTTATTTTTCTCAACTTATCTAGACTGACCATCTTATTTTATTTTAAATTATAACTATTTGACGTAGCCTTAAGTATATACATACGTAAGCCTGCATTTTTAATATCACCAAAGTAACGTTTTTGTAAATGTATTAAAAACCTGAGTTCCGCTCTATCTGTTGTACTATAAAAGTTTCAAAGTCTTACTGTACTAATTTTTATGTTCAATAAATAAAATAAATGAAAAGCGCGTACTCCGCGGGAACTAAAATATCAAGGCATTGTTTTGCTGTTGTTTTCACAATATTCCGTAAATGCAAACTACATTTCAAAATGTTAATATCGTTCAAACTATTTAAAACTAAAAAAATTCAAACACTTTTTAATTTTCGCTCCTAAATATGGTCCAAAAAGCTTCCCAGCAACCACAGAAATATAGTTGCCTGAATACACATTTTGTAGCAACTGCAGTTGGCAGTTACCATCTGTAATATCGTTTCGGCAACTAAACGTTTCGGCAATTGAAGTTCTGTTGCTATCGATAATTGACCCATGATGAATACATGATTCTTTGAAACTAGTGAATGATGAAAACTAAAACGAAAGTCAGGTTAACAATTCGTTTGCGTTAGCGTTTGAATAAAAATTGGCTTAGGGAGGGAAAAGTCTAAAATACCTTTTGAAACTCGATCAATCTTATTAAATTCAATCAAAGCTCGCAAAATGGGTGCATTGTAATTGCGTAATTAGTTCTGTGTTTGATAATGTGAAAAATCGAAAAGTAGCGAAAGTTTCTTATTGGACAATGAAATGTTATTTGTTCTAAGAGACAAGAACAATCGACATTACCCCGAATAATGTCATACAAATAAGATAGAGACAGAATTGTTCTCGAGTATCTAACAATTTGAGATTAATTAATTGGCACCGAGCTATATACGAAGGAACCGGTTCACTAAAGTTAAGTGACCTGAGAAAAAAACGGAGAAAAACTTTTTCAATACGTTCAATACAATAGATTGCAATTTGCTAGTAATGTCTCCATATAACTGTGGTATATTCCAGTTTAGATCGTACGAAGCAAGTGTATAAAAGCTTCAGCGTATAGGATTTTGAAAATGTGTAGGTATTTCGACGAACAAAGCCCAGTATTGAAAAAGATTTCGCAATAATTGAATTAATATGACTTAAAGGTAAACTTGGAGTCAGAGATTACACCCAAATCCTTAGCTTCAACAACAACGTTCAAGGGAATCCCTGGAGTGTTATATGAAGAACTATACGCATAAGATGACTAAGAGAAAGAAATCTGAAAACACTTCGAAATGGTTCTATGTCTCCACAACACAAGCAAAAATAACATACAAAAATAACACAAGCAAGAATAACACGAAGCAAAAATATTACACTCATAAATATCATACACATAAATAACACAATTAAATAATAACACGGAATAATAATATGCTTTGAACTTTATTTTATTACATTGCATTTACTTCACCTATTACGCTAAACAACATTAACTTATGAAGAAAGATTATATGCAACAGCTTTCAAATACTGCAGTAGATCACCTCCAGAATCATACCTTGCCACAAGATTTTCTAGTCTAGTATCTAGATCTCGATTAGTTTTACTCTTCCTCGATGCAATCGATCTTCCAGCCATATGCTGGCCCAAAATTACTTGGGTACACCAATCTGCCACTTTATTTGCGAAGAAAATGGGCTGAGTACCCTTTGCAAGAACAGCTTTCTGCGTAGGCGGCCTTCGGCTGCGCTTAGGGATTATAACCCTCACGAATTAGAATTCTTTTTCTGTTTTGCTAAGAAAAGGGACTGAACACATTTTGCAGAGAACACGTTTCTGAGTAGGCGGCCTTCGGCCGCACTTAGGGACTATAACCCTCACAAATTAGAAGTCTCTTTGTTTTGCGAAGAAAAGAGGCTGACCTCATTTTGCAGAGAACGCCTTTCTGCGTAGGCGGCCTTCGGCCGCATTTAGGGATTATACCCCTCACTAAGTAGCATTCGCTTTCTATTTTGCGAGGAAAAGGTGCTGAACACCTGTCTGCGTAGGCGGCCTTGGGCCGCATTTAGGGATTATACCCCTCACTGAGTAGCATTCTCTTTCTATTTTGCGAAGAAAAGGGGCTGAATACCTTTCTGCAAACTGCTTTTGCAGGACCAGCAGAACGTTCAGAAATGCTGGTATGGCAGCACTGCAAATGTGGAGCGTTTTAAAACGCCATTTTTCTATCAAGCGTCGCTCATCATTTGCATAAAAAACAAATTACACTGCCGCTGATTACGCTTGTACCATGTCGGAAGAAAAGTGAGTACAAAACTAATTTTCTTTAATTTTTACAATGAAAATTTTTTAAACGTATAGTTTTGAAACAATCATGTATTATATTTTTATTGTTTTCATCGAAAATTTTAGTACGGCTGAAGTTAAATTGCTGCTTAGAGTTCGATTAAATATGGAAGATGAATTTGCATCTGGAAGGAGAAAAAAAGCGTTCTATGGAGCGTGGAAGAAGTAAAAAAAAAACGACAGAGACAGACACATCGCACAAAGAAAATTTTTGCGACTCTTCAGGCAATGGCAAACTTTCGAGTGTATTTATGCCATGAAAACCAGCTTCTCATAAAAATACAATCGCCGTTCGGAGTCGGCGTAAAACTGTAAGTCCGTCCCCTTTGTGTGACAACATCAATGCGCATGCCACAAATCGGATGAACACTAACATATGCGTAAGCGCCAATCTATTATTATTATTATTATAAGTATGGCACTCCATCAACCCCCGCCACAAAATCTGCAAGTGTCGTTGGAGCTGCCATCGTCGCCGCCGTTAGAAGAAGGTAACGTTGAGCCGCCCAATTCTCCACCGACTTCAGTTCGTAGAGCACCACATCCTCGGAGAAACCCAAACGGCGAAATATTAAAGTTTTTTGAGGAATAAGCTATTAAAGAGTAAACCCGGCATGACGAAGCAATGGCTGTGGAGAGACAGAAACTTTCACTGGAGAAAGAGCGAACCCAAGAGTTAAAATAAATATTGAACCGATGTCTACAAAAGTGATTTTGAATTTATTTTTTATTAGTCATAAGATGAATCTGTGAAAAGCACCTTTTTAACCTTTCTAGAACTAAATCTTTTTTATTTTTATCATTGAAACCATGTGATGTTAATTTAATATATTTTATTAAATTGAATAAAATGAAAATGTAGTCTAAAAAAAACGATTTATTCTGTGTTCAGTAAGAAAATCTAGAAAAGTAAACTAATTATATGGAAGTACACATCGTCGCTGGAATAATGAAATAGTGTAACATGAAAAGTATAGTTTTGAGAAAAACGAATTGAAAGTTTTTATAAACCATTACAAACCATACAAATACAATTTCGTTTTTCGGGAATAAATTAGTGAAATTAAAGGATTGTCTATCCAATGGTGCAATTATCGAATAATAGTGTATGTGGCATTTACACTGTTTCTTTATTCGAGCGACGATATATGCATGAATAAGCGGTAAAGATTTATTTATGAGAAAAAAGGAGTTGTCAAATAGTTTCTTGCATCAACCCCATTTATATGTTGTGGTTGTTGTAGCAGCATACAAATTCCCCAAAGACTTTTTGGGGAGTGTTGCTGGAGTGACAGTCCTTGGCCAGATATAAATCTGGGTCGTTCCGGTTACGTAGACCCGACTGTCATGGGAACGACTCCATTTATATCATCCGGTTCGGTGGACCGAATAGAGACAACCTGAACTGCCTCCACTTCACTGTCAGCATCTATGCTTACATGTATTGCCTCCTCGTCAGTATATTCTAAAGGATTTCCTTTGTTTATAATAAAGTATCACATCGGATATGCCTTTAAAGCTCGAAACGTCAATATGATTTAAAATCTTGATTTTTTTTTTAAGTCCCAAATGCTTGTTCGATAAATAGCCGCGTTGAACACAAACGGCTGTTGAATTTCTTTTCTTCCCTAGAAAGATGTCCGTTGTCTCTGTAAGGCACCATCAAAAATTTCGAAATTATGGGGCTATTTCCAGAAACTGGCATCGTGGCAGCTTCCCGGATACCCACATATGGCCTGAAAGATAGTGAAATTTTAAAGTAATGAGCTCTAAGTAGTATGTACCTGCATGGTAACGGAATGTTTCCTTTGCGGTCATAGTAACTGATCGCATCTTCTTTAGGCGTAGGTATGTTGAAATGTGTTCCATCTAAACATCCAATTACGAAAGGAAACGGATTTTCTCTGCTGTTTTCAAAATTCGTCATGAGAGTTTGCTGATGTTTAACAGATGGCCATTTATTTTTGCTTTTCAAATTACAAATGGCTTTGATTGTTTTAATGAACAGAGAGTACGCTGTTCCCCTCACAATGTTGAAACGATCCGAAAGCTGGCGGAAGGTGACCCTGCGATTACATAGCTTCCATAATGTTACGTATAGACATTTTTCTAATGAATGACTACAGCGGCCAAATCTTGTAGTTAACCGGGTTGGAGACAAGGCGTCTTTCAAGGCCTTAATTAAAATAACTTTGATTAGAAAATACTACTTTTGCTAAAACATGTAAAAACTTACATTGAAAGTGGACCAATTCATTCGAAAATGAGAATAAAATATGTCCTGCGGAAATGCTTTTATTGTTTAAAAAAAAGTCTCGTTTTTAAGTATTTTTCGCTTTAGTGATAGACTTTTAATAAGAAATCTTCTTTAAACTTTAAAAGTTTTCTTTTTCTTGAATTCAATAAAAAACTGTCAGCTCTTGGCTCACAAATATCGTCCACTATTAAACTTCATAACACTTCCATGCTAGTAAAGAAAGCGTTCAAAGTGCAACAAACCTATTTGCAAACTGTCAACAATTCTATCAGCTGCATCAATCATCAAATCTGCAGTGCTGCCAGCTCTGCAAATACTGAAAGTCATAATGAATTACTGAACACACCCCACCTTTTGCGGAGAACACCTTTCTGCGTAGGCTTCCTTTGGCCGCGCTTAGGGATTATATCCCTCACAAAGTAAAATTCTCCTCCCGTTCTGCGAACACCTTTTGCATAGAACACCTTTTTGCGTAGGCGGCCTTCGGCCGCACTTAGGATTATAACCCTCACTAAGTAGCATTTTATTTCTGTTTTGCGAAGAAAAGAGGCCGAACACCTTTCTGCGTAGGCGGCTTTCGGCCACACTTAGGGATTATAACCTTCACTAAGTTGGTTTTTCCGTGTTACTATTTAATTGTGTTATTTATGTGTATGATATTTATGAGTGTGAGATTTTTGTTTGTGTTATTGTTGTTTGTATTATTTTTGTTTGTGTTGTGGAGACGTGTTACTTTTCGAAATATTGAGGCTTAAACGATTATTTAGCACCAAGTATAAAGGCAGTCAATATTCGGCTGGAGCTCGCGCATATCACCTACATTAGCGATGGTGTGATAGATCTTAATAATGAAAAACAGTTTCCAATGTCATTAATGAACAATACTAGAAAGAGAAGTGGACCCAGAATGCACCATTGAGGGACACCAGATGTACTAGCAATGAAAGGTATCGACGAGACATTTTCTATTATACAGATGGGACTTAAACTAGTTAATAATACAAAAATGAAAACCAAACAGAGATAACTTGTGGATAAGTATATTATGGGACACTTTATCGAATGCTTTTGAGAAATCGGTATAAATGGAGTCGACCTTTTTGCAATGAAGAAATAAAGTACTCACTAGTAGAATGTATGTATGTATGTGTTAGAGTACTGGTGAGAAGATAACGAAAGAGGTTAAAGAATGTTGTAGTCTGAAAATATTTTGACCTGTTGAAAAAGTTAAATTAAAATTATTGTATAATGTAAGTGAATAATTACAATATTGGTATAAATCGAAAAGGGTTTAAAAAAGTTACATGTAGAAGGGTTGCTATGTGTATAAAAAACCAAATTAAACTTGAATTAAGGTAATAATTTATCTAAAATATGTATCGCAATATAGGTTTCAGACAAAAAAGACTAGAAGGTTGTAGTTTGAAAATGTTTTGAACAGGGTTGCCACCTGTTTGAAAAGTAAATTATGGTTGGTTGGTTTAAGTGGATTGTCAACCTGGTGACAAGCAATTTTTGATTCCACAACTCGTACAACCACAGCCGTTTGGCGGCTTTAATAAATTTCAGTACGTCATACAGAGAGAGGCAGCTGCACTCTGAAATATTCTGCAGGAATGGTTTGCCGAGTGTCTTTAGCCTCATCCTTGCGAGGGTTGTACACTCGCACAGCAAGTGTGCGACTGCCCGTTTTGAGCCCGGGTCATCGCAGCTGCGGCAGAACCTATTGAAGGGCAGTTCTATCCTTTCGGCATGCACCCCAACGGGCCAGTGCCCTAATTGAATTATACAGAAGCTAAGGTGTCAAACGAAAGAGTGTTAAAAAATCTTAGTTTGAACATTCAGTGGAATTTAATTAAATTATACACGATTGAGAGAATACAAAGGTTGCGCCGATCTCGGACCGCTATTCCTCTCTTAACGAATTTGACAGAATCGTTGTTTGCATGACGTCACACTGGTGCAACTTGTTTACGTTTTCCTTGCAACATTTTTTCTTCTTCTTCCATTCTTGCTCACGTTTTGGCATTTCTCTCTCGCAATTGCACCAGTGTGACGTCACACAAAAGTTATTCTCAAAAACCCTCTCTGATCGGCGCAATCTTGTATTCTATCATTCTTGTAAATTATACAGAAGCTAAAGTGTCAAATGAAAGAGAGATAAAAAATCTTTACTTTGAACATTCAGTGGAATTAAATTAAATTATACACCCTTATTCTAGAACCCGAATTTTCGTAATTCGTAATTCGTAGCTCCTTGCGGAAACGTGCAGCATTGCCAACTATCAGTTGTTTTTCAAAGTCAGCTATGAAGGAAAACAAAGTGGAAGGGAATTAAAAAACACTCATCAAGTGCTTATTTATAGTGAAATTGTTTGATTTTACATATTTGGCAGAAAATTATGGATTCTATTGCATTTTCCATTATAGCAGCAGAGTAAGAGCGCGCTATAGAAATGAATGCACAAAGCTATGCGGAGCTGTCAGGCATAGTTACCATGGAGGCATCTATGTATGTCGGCTTCTGGTTAATTTGTTAAACCACCCTGCCAGCAAATGGAAGAGAATTTTATCGCCTATCGCTACTATGTCACTTCTTCGTCACTATTGGAAGTTATCAAAGCGATAGTTACTCATTTCCCAAAATCAATAAAACCCTTCTGTCGCTTTTCTATCTTCTTAAAGATGCCAGAACGATTTTGACTCTTTGAAGTTTTGAAAATTAACAAAGCAAATATTGGAAGTTCATTCAAGTAAAATTATACATATTTTTTATTTTCTCAATTCTTCTCGATTTTTCAGTTAACGTGCAATATCATATTCTATGGGGAAAGTAAACCAATTTTGTTATTGTTATTATCATTATTTATAGTTTCACCATGATCACATTCGAATAACAAATAATAATAGTTTTTTAATTTTAACTGATGCGTTATATCCTTTTTACAATGAAGTTTTGGAACAGATTTTTAAAGTGCTTATGAATTTCATGCGGTGCCTTTGAGCTAGAAATCTGAGCTGAAAGCAGGATGAAAATGGCGTAACTTTGCGGCTGTGGTTGCAAGCTCAAAGGTGTCCCAAATTTTCTCATTACGTTTTATTAAAAATTTAACCAATCCAAGAATCTTCTTTAACATTTCTATCTTTATCGCACAAGTTACTCTTATTCCTATCGAAATAGTTCCTAATTGTTGTATCGCTTTTTTTATTAAAGTTAAATGAAAGTTTAATCCTTTACACGTGTATGTTAAAGTTTTTAGATTCGGGCGTTTGGACACAACAGCCCAAAATCATTGTACAAATAACTAAACCGTACCCACGTTTCTCAATAAGGGCTAACAAATATTATTTTTTGTTCCTTCATATAAAGAAGTGGATAAAAATATACGTATATGCGAAAGGCAAATTTATCGGTTTAAAAGAACATCACTAATATTTCCTCCAAACACATATCGACTTACATCTTTTTACGTATGGTGATTTCGTTTCTTCCAAAAAATGTTGTCCTTCCCCGGTGCAAAATGTGCATGATGTTACACTCAACCCTGTAAAAAGGCATGTTTTTGCCTTCTTCTCTTTGCCTAGCTCACGTATTTCATCATATTGTCGTTTTAAACAATCATCCGATTTTCAGGGCATTCATCTCCCCTGACAAATCTTCATAGGGCCTTTTTTGCCTTAAACGAGTGTGGCATTTTAAGAAACGAACTCAAATTTTCTCACCCTTTGCCTTTAATTTAAAATCGAACACGAAAAGGGAAAAGGGCAATCAAAAGGCGACATTTCTTGGTAAAAACGAAATCACCATTAATTTTTATCTCACTTCCAAAAATTACGCAAAAAAGCTGTAAATTTCTTACTCGCTCGTTTTTAGGCATGCCATTGTTACGAATTTCGAAAGTTCGAAAATACGATTCGGATTGAAGCATTCAATTTCTACGATTCGTAGCAAAATCCGAATACGAAAGTGTTGTAGAATAGCGGCGAAAGTATCCAACGAAAGAGTGTTAAAAAAAGCTTTAGTTTGAACCAAGGTGTACTTAACAAGGAGTGATTGAAAACTCAGTGCGGCTCTCTTTTAAGGTACTATTATGTAAAAAATTATAAACAAACGATTCGAAATTCATAAAAATCTTTTCAATTTGACTTTATAGGATGGTTCTTCTGAGAGCAATGTCAAATTCAATCACACTGTTAAAAACATTTTGCTTTCAACATTCAGAATTTTTTGAGTTGTTTGAAGAGGATTGCCACCAAATTATTTAATATGTTAAATAAATTAATACAATATGGGTATAATTCGAAATAGTTTAGAAAAGGTTTGATTTCTTAGCTACATGAAGGAGGGTTGCCACTGGTTTGAAATAATAAATTCAACTTTAACTAAGGGAATTTATTAATATATTCATCACAATATGGGTGTCAGACGAAAGAGGTTTAAGAAGGTGTTAGTTTTAAATATACTGAAGGGGGCTAACAAAATGAAAAATTTGAAAATCTGTTATTTCTTGCTGAAATAAGTTTTGTTTAATTGAAATAAATTGCACCTGATGTCACGCAGAAATTTCTTACCCTCAGCGAAGCGGGTGAAGGAAAACTAGAAATAAAGGAACATGAGTTGCAAACAATATCATTTTGAATTTTGGTGCTATTATTTTGAGCTGTATGTATATGCTATTTATTGGTTTTTATGGAAATTGAATCTTGAAATATAACTACAAAAATATACCTTTCTTTCCGTAGACCCGAATAAAAAACAAGGGAAACCAGTGACATTTAGCAATACAAAAAGAGAAGACTTTCAATCCAATCCATGGGGAAACCAAAAAAAAGGAAAACATATGTCCGACAACTCTTCAAATATTAATAGAGTGAGTATTCCTCTTTTATGAAGAAATATTTCTTGTTTGTAAAATGGTTCTTATTCTTAGTCTACGAAAACCGATAATACATACGCATCTAGCAAGTTTGACACCAAGACGATTATAAATGTACCATTCGAAGAAAAGAAAATAGCTGCCCCACCTCCAACTTCTGCGCCCAAAAAGACAACTTGGGCCTCCATTGCTTCGCAACCAGCAAAATTGATTTCAAGGGTAGTGTTCATATATTCTTAAAATTGAATGATTTATGTTGTTAATTAAAAAAACTTAACTGTAGACTAATCTCTCAACACTAAGTCATAAAAAAAAGGGTCCAGGTATGCCTCCGCCCCCAATGGTGCCAGGAAAGCATAACTTGGATGTAAACACATGGGAATTACCCAACAATAATCCCCCACCTTTGCCGTCACCTCCTACTTCGACTGATAAATCATTTGCGGAAATTGATTCCAGTTTTACTGTCGGAATTGGATGTGATTATGAAATCGAGATGCACACAGATAAAGGTCAGAAGGGAAGTCAGTACCCTCGCGAAGAAAATAAAGCGAATTACAACAAAAATAATTACGGACGTGCGCGTGGTTCACCTATTGGTAATTCTCGCAAGAACTGGTCTACCCAACCTCTTGAACAAAATAGTCGGGGACACGCGAATGCCAGTACGGGTCAAAGACGATCCGATGACAATATTGGAAGTAGTGCTTATCAAAGTCGATACACCGATCGTAGGAACAATTACACTCTTTTGGAGCCAGAATTGTTAACTCATGATACCGGAGAACCGAAACCCGAACAAAATTTAAATGTTGAAGAGCTAACACCGGAAGCTTCCAACGCAGTGCTAGAAAAATTGCATGACAAGAACAATTACAATCCTGTAGAAATTGACTTAAATATTGCAACTTCAGCAAGGTATGTTAATTGTGCATAATGAGAACGACTGATTTAAATATATCGGGAAATTTTTTTCAGATTTTTCGTTATCAAATCATATTCAGAAGATGATATCCATCGGAGCATAAAATATGAAATTTGGTGCTCAACTGATCATGGTAACAAGCGACTAGATGATGCGTTTAAGGAGCGCCAAAAGGAGGGTGGGCAAATACTTCTCTTTTTTTCTGTAAACGGATCTGGTCATTTTTGTGGCATGGCTCAAATGATGACTGCTGTTGATTACAATTCTACGTCCAGTGTCTGGTCTCAAGATAAGTGGAAAGGAAAATTTAAAGTGAAATGGATTTATGTTAAAGATGTTCCCAATACCAAACTAAGGCATATTCGTCTCGAAAACAATGACAATAAGTCAGTTACAAACTCACGCGATACTCAAGAGGTGCCCAATGCTAAAGGTATCGAAGTTCTTCAAATACTCCACTGCTATAAACACTCTACGTCCATTTTCGATGATTTCTATCATTACGAAAAAAAAACAAGAAGAGGAAGTTTCAAAAAAACCAAATGCATATGATAATTTAACTATGACATCACCCATTAGTAGACATTACAGTCGTCAAAGTGACGACCGAGATAGGGAAAGGGATAGTCGAGGAATCGGCGGATCTCAAAAATATTTTGGCAGTACTAGTTTTCGTGAACGAAATAATTCATATCGTGGAAGCTTTCATAATAGTTTCAATGATCAACGCCGAAATGAAAGCCATAGAATGGGCCTTGTTCCAGATTCGCAACAAAAGGAAAAGGATGATAGAACTGATGCTGACGCGGATAGAGACAATGAATATGGAAGCAGACATGGACATAAAATTGAATATAGTCAGCGTACGAAGCACATTAGAGAGCGGGATTATAGCGAAAAGGAAACTAGATTCCGGGCATCGGGAAAAGAAATGTTTAAAGTAAGTTTAAGAAAGATGAAATTAGCACCATTAACTTTGTGTTTATTTTTTGCAGGACAACGAATATGACTATTGATAAAGCACTACTACAAATGCCGACTATAAAATTAAATATGCACATATTTTTTTCGGAGATAAAACAGTAATACGTTGGTGAAAATAATTCAAACAATATATTACGAAGAGTTTAATTATGTTGTTATTTTTATATTGATTTCCGCTGAAAACAAGCCTTGAAAATATTTTGTCAACTTATTTGACGTAGAGTACAGGAATACTAATATATGTGATTGGTAAAGTATATGTTCGACAAATCGATTAACTACTTAGATCCAAGGTTTGCAAACGTCATTCCATAGAGTTACATTATAATTAATAAAAATCTTAATTATATGACGCACACACATACATACACAAATTCATGTATATACATTATTTTGAAGCTAACATTATTTTTTACGCATCCGTTGTATGCGAATTTTGCAACTAAAAAAAAAATAAATCATGCGCCCTCAAATTTCGAGTCTAATGTGCAAAAAGACAAACTTAAAGTGTTTATAAAATGTGTGCTATGGTTATTGAGCAAAAGTTATTAAGGACCAAACTCAGAAATTTAATCAAATACTAATTAAAATTTATCGAAGTAACGTGTAAGAAAATTAGAACACAAAACACCACAAGGCTTGAAAACTGTGAACCCCGGCTAGATATCTAAGTAAAAACAGTAAAACAAATTTTGCTCGCCATCAATTTTTTAGTACGTCTGAAGAATATCGGCACCAGCAAGGCAAATGGCCATATTTGACAAATCTGAAGTTTTACAGAAGCAAAAATTTTTAATTTTTAAAAGCAAACCCACAACAAAATAGTTGAATATAATTGTTATTAGTAGTGGCCCACGATGCTAAATCGAGATTTACTCGAGCGTCATTTTGACCTATTGGATTTTTGCGTACGGAATGGTCAAAAATGGGTGACAAAAAATTTACTCAATCGCGTCAGATATTGACAAGGGATGTCAAATGGGCCCGAATGAACCTTATTTTTCTTCTTCTTCTTTTTTGGCGCTGTAATCACCGAAGCGATTTTGGCCGAGTTCAGCAAAGTACGCCAGTCGTTTCTCCTCTGTGCCAATTGACGCCACTATGTCCATGTCGTTGTAAAGCTCATACAGCTCATCGTTCCATCGTCTGCGGTACTCGCCGTCGCCAACGCGTAAAGGCCCGTAAAGCATCCACAAAATATTTCTCTCGAATAATCCAAGAGCCGCCTCATCGGATGTTGTCATTGTCCATGCTTCTGCGCCATATACCAGCACGGGCATGATGAGTGACTTATATGTAGAGTGTGGTTTTCGTACGTCGAGTAAGGACTTTACTCCTGAATTCCCTACTCAGTCCAAAGTAGCACTTGTTGGCAAGAGTGATTCTGCGTTGGATTTCCATGCTGACATTATTATCGGTGTTAATGCTGGTTCCCAAGTATACGAAATTCTTTACTTTCTCGAAATCATAACCGTCAACAGTGACGTGGGTGCCAAGGCGCGAGTGTGCTGACTGTTTGTTTGACTTCGTCTTGTCCTCGTTTACCTCTTGTAGTAAATTTTTCCCGAGCGGTTCAGTTCTGCAGCTCTTATTATTTTCTTCAACATCGGCTTTAAAGTCGACAAATAGGTGGTGAGAGTCGATCCTTGATTGATATTTTCAAGCACTATGTACACATATGGCCCCTATTATGAGATACATTCGATCTTCGACTGTGGTCCAAAGTGCTGATCGAACGAATTTTGATTTGGTATTATGGCGCTCATTCGATGAAGAATAGCGCTATTGTGAGCTTCGCTCGTTTATGTTGTTCACAATAGCATATTTTTCACCGCTGAGAAGCTTTGTTTACAAATCGAGCAAACTAAATAGTGTTCTTATACATATTTATGTAAATTTGTGCAAATTAAAATGAAATAAAAAAGAAAGCAAGTTTATAAAAACGTGGTAAAAATTAGTACAACGAAGTTCTGGGGTTCAACGATTCGTCAGAGGATGAGAGTTTAGTGAACTGACCAGGAGTAGTGAATGTTTAAGAGAGTTTAAGTGTAGTCTTTACAATATATTTTGACATAAAATATATTTAAGAAATTTGCCTACAGATTTACTAAAAACTTCCGACTGTCTAAAGAGGCTTTTGTGAGCCAAATCTTTTTAAAATATTTTAAAGTTATCCATAGCTCTATGATTTGTTCTCAGAGATCGTTCCAACTGACTATTGGGATTTTCCTTCACAAGTAAAGCAGCCTTTCGAGCTTTTGTTTTGTATTCACGACGTTAAAACTGCATGAAATTGATAAAAAATTGTTTAAAAGTAGTGTCTACCCGCCAAAAGTAAGAAAACAAATGCAAAATCATACATTTTTCACAATTTTCTAACACTTCGCTACCCCATCGAAAGCAAAATTCTGTTCGACAGAAAATTCGATACTCAACGAAAATTTCGACACGGTTGCATTGCTCATAATACGAATTCCCTTTCGATCTTCGATCTTCGATAACCAGCGAAGATCGAAAATCGAATGCAACTCGTAATAAAAGGGCCTATGTATTTTTTTAAACAAACTTTGTTGCTGAGAATTTATTTAAATTCCAAAAACCGAATGCCAACTTGAATTAAAGGAACCAGCACTAAGTGAGTCAAAATGAAAATAAAAGAGATCAAATTTCTATGTAAAGCAAAACTCTCTGGGAATCCTACGAGACATCTGACGGTCATATGACCGGCCATCTAAATAGGAGATCTGCAGTCTTTTGGCATCATATTTTACATCAGAATTGAAGCGATTTCTGAAAAATCTGACCAGTTCTTTTGTGTAACTTTGATTTTGCATCCCTTGTCAACATATAGCCTGGGTTGATGTTAACTTAAGGTCGTTGTTTTACTGCCTTAAAATTGAAGGGAAATTTTTACAACGTTTTTTTATGTGTATTGGTTTCTATTTGAGTGTATTGAGAATCGGTCAGTCTGAAAAGGCCTTGTAGGGAAGACAATAGGTTTGTTCGTCGAAAATCCAACGAGAATTATCACTCAAAATATCAGATAGTAAGAAAAAATGCTCCCAAATTCTCTCTCATGTAGAAAAACTTGCAATTTTCTGCACGAACGCAAATTTGCAAGTTTTTCTGCCAGCTAGTGTCCACGGTTGCATTTCAAACAAAAGAAATTTTTAAAATTCTCTCAGAGGGGCAAAAAACAGGACCTACGTGTATATATCTTGTAGGTCCGACTTTCTTCAACATACGTTTCAATTTCTTTGTCGGGTTTACTATATCGACTCTGGTTGAGATTGCATTCCGAATAAGAATACAGTTTTTTTTGCCGAGTACCTTTCAAATCATTGGAATCAGGGTTCGGATTTGCCTGAGCTAGCGCAACACACGAGCAACACGCGAGGCTGTTTGCAAATGAGCACTCGTTGAGTACGAGCGCACGCGCTGAGCAGCCAGCGAGCGAGTCAGCAAACGAGGGCAGCGCAAGAGTAGAGCGGCAAGCAAACGAGAGCCTCATTAGCTCTGCCCTCGCGAGGGCGTCGTTGCGAGCGAGGCACTCATTTGCAGCAGCAGACGAGCGAGGCGAGTAAACGAGCGAGGCAAATGAGGCAAGCAGATTAGACAGGCAAACGCGTTGTTTGGTCGGCAAAAATGTATGGGATAAAAATTGCAGCAACTAAGAATTTCCAGTAAAGGATTGTATGCACGCATGCAGATATGTATATACATACATATATATGTACACATATGTTTGTATATATTCTCATGCACAGAAGAATAGATTCGTGCTATTTGGACCAGTTTTATCTACTAGGTAGGCACATATGAGCATACATATCTATGTAGGTATAATGTTTTTAATGTTCAATAATTTCTTATAAAATTTCAACTTATACACTTAGGTCTCTTTTTATGCGGCTCTTTTTTATGCGGATTTGAATTTATGCGGGTTTTCAAACACTTTTCGCTGTAGCGATTTTGCTTTTTTGAGAGCTTTTATTACTTTTTTTCAATATGCAAGGGGCAATGCTTCTGATAAATAATTTGTTGTTGTATTCTTACATACAAGTAATTACTAAGTAATTTGACTAAGTAACTATGTTACATATGTATAAATGAGAACATAATATTTATAAAAATCATTATTTTGTCTTTCATTTCATAAATAAGTAGGACATCAGCATTTTCAAATGAATATTCCTGGTTTAGCCCCATACATATATATGTATGTAGGATAATACAAACTACTATTTGATAATTAAGGCTGGTCCACATAGAACTTTCGCGTTGACTTTGTAGTTGGCGTTGGTTTGACAGAACGCACGTTAAAAGTATGCGTTCTACAATGAAGCTTGGCAGAGACTACTTTGGCCACTAAATTAACATATTAACGAGAAATAAATTAATATTTCATATCAATAATAGCATGAAAAATATATTTCTTGCCTTCATTTGATTAAAAGGAAAAAACATTTCATTTAATTTTATTTATATGCGACCGACGCAGCCATCTTTCTGCATTGTGTTGGCCTTAGCGTTGCCAAATTTTGGATATGTGGACGGCTGCTTTGAAATTCGAAGCCAACGCAACGCCAAAGTTGTATGCGAACCGGTCTCTATTCTTTGTTTACGCAAATTTTCCCATGTCTACATATCCATATATACATGCATACATATGTACACATGTCCTTGAACAACAGGCCACAAAAAAATTTTTTCACCAAGGACTATATTTCATTCAGGTATACAGCATAACTGCTACAAGTAGATAACTATTTTGGGGGTGTTAGCAAGTGCTTACTTGTTTTTTGTTTCTGCGGCACAAACGATTATAATATCTTCGTTACTTACTTTTCTCTGTAAAGACAAAATACATGCATATGTACATACATATACAAATGCATATATACATAAATACGTGCATACAAACATATATAAATATGCATGTTATGTGTGTACACATGTATGAATATAACTCTTATGTATGTAATCAATTTTATTTATTGTTTTAAATGCTGCCCTAATATAATACTTCACATATATATATGCATATGTACATACAATTATTAACATACTTTCGCACATAATCTATTGGCATACATTCCCACATTTTTATGCACAAAAATGCATGTGTTGTATAGTACACTCGGAGCGCTCGCTCGTCTTTCCTAGCAGAGTGAGTATGCAGACAGCTACTCGCCTCGCACTGCGAGCGAGGCAACACCCAACAGCCTCGCTTCTTTAATAGGAGCGCGAGCAAACAAGCAGCGCTCGCTCGTTTGGCGAGCGAGCCAAACTTCTCGTGCCTCGCCTCATTGCTGCTACGAGTACGAGCTGCGAGCGCCTCGTTGTCTGCGAGGCATTGAGTAGGAGTTTGCTCACTCGCTCGCTCGAACTCCGAGTTTTTGCCCACCCTGATTGGAATTAACTAAATTAATTAAGTAAACAAGTATTAACTTAAATTTTTCATTTTAAAATCGCTCCAGTTTGTAAATTTTTCTATTTAACGAACTTGTTTATTCAAATTATCGTCGACAAAAAAATCCAACCATGTGCCACAATCATATGTTTTTCCTAATTGCAAATTCTTACTGGCAAAATTTTTCCGACTCGAATTTGTAACTTCTCTTCAAGAAATAGTCTTTTTACTCGTGATTTATTTAAATAAAACATGTGAACTTTAGTTGAAACATTTTATCCGTTTTTAGCCGGTTTTATTTGCCAATTTAGCCGGTTCGTCGAAAATGTTCTGGCAACACTGGAGGCGCTGTATTTTAATTCGCTGCACTATGTCCATGTCGTTGTAAAGCTCATACAGCTCATCGTTCCATCATCTGCGGTACTCGCCGTCGCCAACGCGTAAAGGCCCGTAAAGCATCCGCAAAATCTTTCTCTCGAATAATCCAAGAGCCGCCTCATCGGATGTTGTCATTGTCCATGCTTCTGCGCCATATACCAGCACGGGCATGATGAAAGACTTATAGAGCGTGGTTTTCGTACGTCGAGAGAGGACTTTACTCCTGAATTGCCTACTCAGTTCAAAGTAGCACTTGTTGGCAAGAGTGATTCTGCGGTGGAGTTCAATGCTGACATTCCTGACAATGAACCTCCCATTCAATAATCTGACTATTCAGATGTGACGCAAGCTCGTGTCGTCTTCTTGAAGATGCAAAAAAAAATCGCCATTTGGATTTACTCGAGCGCGTCAGATTTTCATACAGAAGGTTCATCTCGATGCCCTGGTCGTGCTGTTCCATAATTTGACGATTATCTGGAGGGATTTTTTTATGTTGATGCTCAGTCAACCAAACATATATTATTGTAAACACTTATTATTTTATCCGTGCAACTATCATCAAACAGCAAGTTCTGTTCGAATTGGTCGTTAATTTCTTCTACATTTTTCCCATCTGTAAGTAGTAATTGACAATATTTTTTTTACATACTAACCAATGCCCGCTTGCTTCGCGGCGAATAATAAGATCTTTTGCGTTGGCCAATACAAAAATAGCGTTTAAAAGCAAAATCGGTCCGTAAAGTAAACATTTTTAGTTCAAATTGAAGCGATTAAAGAGCAGAATCCTCCTCACATAAAGGTGAATGGAATACTAATCCCTATCGATGTCATGAGTTTACTGATGGTCTTATTTCTACCTGAGATCTCTGCCAAACGTGCGTAATATTTTTCTATGATATTGCAACTTCAGCATTGGTCCGATGTACCATGTGAGCCAATAAATGTTATAAGGCAACTCAAGAGCAAAGATGAGCGTTTTCAGTTATAGGACGGCCAAGAATCATCGCTGTCCATAGGATGAAAAGTTTTCCCGTACATTGGCTAAATAAGTTGTTGTTGTTGTAGCGGCTACAACAACCCCGCCCGGATCGGTTAATATCCCAGTCGTTGTCGTCAAGTTCCACTACGGAAAGCCCTAAGAAGCGTGCAGCCTCATTAGGGTCGGTCCAGAGGGACAAAGGCGTTAGGGTTGTCGGGTTTTCCGCGCATACGAAGAGATGTTTCGAGTCCGCATGTCGGACAATCATTTGGCACATCTGCGTCTAATCTGCTCAGGTATGAGTTTAACCTGCTGCAGTAGCTAGAGCGAAGTTGGGCTATTCTGGTTCTAGTCTCCCGAGGCAGATGAAGCTCTCTCGTCAATATCCGGTGGTTGTGCGCCTAGAACGCCATTCACAGGTCTGGAGTCTACATAACTCGAGACTGACTCCCTGTGAATGCCACTCAGGGCCTGTCGATAAGTTGACGGGTCCAGAGGTTGTTTGATGAACCTCTGGACTTCGTCCATTAGTCCTTAGAGATGGCTCTTCTGCAAGCTGTTGTCGGTTTGGGTGACCACGTCTATGGCTCCCAACTAGAAACTGCTTGCAGAGCATTGTGTTGTGCTCCTTTATTGGGATCATCTTCGCCTCGTCGTGCAGGTGGTGTTCTGGCGACATCAGAAGGCATCCAGTCGCTGTCCGTAGTGCGGTGTTTTGGGTAGTCTGCAGCTTCATCCAATGCGTCTTACTAGTCCCCGGCGACCTCACTGGTGCTTGTATGTTGCCAGCAACGTTTCTTTGTCTTTGCCCCAAGTACTGCCAGCTAGCGATTTGAGGACCTTGTTGCGGCTCTGTTGCGTGCGCAGAGAAGGAGAGCAGACTGTCTAAGGTTACTCCGAGTATTTTGGGGTTATTCACCGTCGGAATTGGTGTATCATCGACGTGAATTCCCAGCGGTAGCCTGACATCCTACGTCCAGGTGGTGAACAAGGTCGCAGAGGATTTTGTAGGAGAGAGGGTTAGGCTCCTTGCAGTGCAGAAGCGAGAAAGCTCGGAGCATACCCGTTTACTTTCAAACACAAGTCATCAATTCCATTCCCAGACGCCATGTCGGCGTAAGGGACAATCGAGACTCCCTTTGGTGATTGCGGGAGCTTTGAAATGTAATAGTTAAACAGTAGTGGGAAAAGGACTCCACCCTGTGGAACCCGGCTAAATAAGTCGTGTGATCTCTTGAATATCGTTCAAATGAAGCCATTGATATACGTACCTACCGTGTTCCTTCTTGGACGGATATGGTCGAATCTTACCTTGTCAATTCGTCTTAATGGCCCTTATTATGAGTTGCTTTCGATTTTCGATCTTCGCTGGCTATCGAAGGTCGAAAATGAAATCCGTATTATGAGCTATGCAAGCGTGTCGAAATTTTCGTTGAGTATCGAATTTTCTGTCTAACAGAATTTTGCTTTCGTTGGTGTGGCGAAGTGTTAGAAGATAGTGAAAAATGTATGATTTTGCATTTGTTTTCTTACTTCTTGGCGGCTAGACACTAACTTTAAACAATTTTTATTAATTTTATGCAGTTCTAACGTCGTGCATACTAAACACAAGCTCCAAAGGCTGATTTTACTTATGAAAGAAAATCCCAATACTCAGTTGGCACGATCTCTGAGAACAAAATCATAGAGCTGTTTACAGTTTTAATATATTTCAAATAGATTTAGATCACAAAATTTCCTTAGTATATTGTATGTCAAAATATATTCGAAAGACTACACTTAAACTCTCTCAAACCTTTTCTGCTCCTGGCCAGTTTTCTAAGCTCTCATCCTCTGACAAATCGTTGAACCAGAACTCCGTTGTACTAATTTTTACCACGTTTTTATAAACTAGACAGTGTTGCCATTTTAGCCGTTTTCCGGCTAGATTTAGCCGGTTGCAATAGCAAACATCCGGACAAATTTCGGTTTAGTAGGAAACCGATTTGTTAGCCGTTTTGTAAAAAAAATTAGGCGTTTTTAGCCGATTTTGCTATTTCTTTGTTTTCTTAAAATTCAAATACATTTATATGTTTCCATTTTTGACTAAGCGACCCAAAATCTTTTAGAAATGGCTACTAGCGTTATCGTGGAGGCAGGGTTATATAAAATTGGGCCGATTTCGATTAGTTTTATTTTAAACAAATATTTTTTTTCTAAAGAAGGCCGTAACGGGGACTTTCTTCATAAAATGTTCGTTATCAATGACTTAAATTTAAGTGTGAAGTTTTATTCGAAAACTTAGAAAATAACAAAATGTTTCATTGTTTGCTAACAGGCGTTTGTGTTTGGATATACTGCCAAGAATAAATGTTACAGATATTGTCTTCCTAGATAGCGTATATTCAATTCTGCCTTAATTACAAAACATCATTGTTGCCCACGCTTAAAGTTTTAAGGCAAGGGAAAAATTGATATTTTCAAGCACTATGTACACATATGGGCTTACTTAAACTAACTTTTTTTCCTGAGAACTTATTTAAGTTCCAAAAACCGAAGGCCAACTTGAATTAAAAGAACCAGCACTGAAATGCATAAAAATGAAAGTAAAAGAGCCCAAATTTCTATGTAAAGCAAAACTCTTTAGGAAGACAATAGGTTTGTTCGTCGAAAAACCAGCGAAAATTATCACTCAAAATATCAGTTAGTAAGAAAAAATGCTCCCAAATTCTATCTCAAGTAGAGAAACTTGCAAATTTCTGAACGAACGCAAATTTGCAGGAACTTGCAAGTTTCTCTGCCAGCTAGTGTCCACGGTTGTATTTAAAACATAAGAAATTTGTATAGAATTTTAAAGTTCTTTCAGAGGGACAAAAAACAGGATCTACATGTATATTTCCTGCTAGTCCGACTTTCTTCAACATACGTTTCAATTTCTTTGCCGTACTAACTGTCGCGTTTCCTATATCCTATATCAAATCATTGCAATTAACTAAACTAATTAAGTAAACAAGTCTTTACTTAAATTTTTTATTATAAATCGCTCAAGTTTGTAAATTTTTAAATTTGACGAACCTGTATTCAAATTATTGTCGACAAAAAATGCAACCATGTGCCACATTCATATGTTTTTTCTAATTGCAAATTCTAGCCGCCAAAATTTTTTCCAGCTTGAATTTGCAACTTCTCCCCAAGAACTAGTATTTCTACTTATGATTAATTTAAATAAAACATGTGAAATTTAGTTGAAACAGTTTAGCCGTTTTTAGCCGGTTTTTTTGCCAATCTAGCCGGTTGGCCCAGAAAGTTCTGTCAACACTGAAACTAGATTTCTTTTTTATTCCACTTCAATTTGCACAAATTTATATATGCGCATATGTATAAGCACTAGGGTGGTCCAAAAACAGTGAAGTCGGAATTGTAATGCTCTCACCCCCTAGGATTGTTCTATACACCCCTATTTTTTATTTTGAAATCAAAAAATATTTAGAGGTCGCTCAAAGCGCTCACAGTTGTATGTATTTTTATATAGGAAAAATAAAGTTTTTGGTAGAAATGGTATAGAATTCTTGAAAATCAATATTTTTCGATTGGAAAACTCTGATCCTCTTCAGGAGCCTTTCAATAATAATACCCAATTGTTTATTTAACCAATTTTTAATACTAGCGATTTTCTATTTGTCGCCCCATTGAATTTCAGTATTTTTTGGGGGTTTTTGGCGGACCTATAAGTTATAGTTGCGATGAAAAAATGGTTAAATAAACAATTGTATATTATTACTGAGAATCTTTTGAAGAGAAATAGAGTTCTCCAATAGAAAATTATTGATTTTTAAGAATTCTATACCATTTCTACGAAAAGTTGTTCCCCCATACAAAATAAATGGGAAACTTTAAGCGCATTGAGCGACCTCTAAATATTTTTTGATTTCAAGATAAAAAAATAGGGGTATATTTTTTCGGTAATGAACAATCGTAGAGGGTGAGAGCATAAAAATTCCGACTTTACTTTTTTACATGCATTTTTGGACCACCCTAATAAGCACACTATTTAGTTTGCTCAATTTGTAAACAAAGCTTCTCCGCGGTGAAAATATACCATTGTGAACAATCGAAACCCGAGAAATAGCGATATTATTCTTCATCGAAGGAGCGCTATAATACCAAATGAAAATTCGTTCGATCAGCACTTTCGACCACAGTCGAAGATCGAATGCAACTCATAATAAGGGCCAATATTTACGAACTGGTTTATTTGAGTCTTACTCCTGTAATAACGGCCGCCCCGAGCAATTTTGTCAATCGGGGGTAGATGCAAGATCGCATTTAGGGTGTATGAGGGCGTCAGACAAAGGTGTGCTTACACAATGTTGCGGTCTTTATATGCATACTTAAACGCATCCTTGATTTAGCCATCTGAAAATTAGAACCATTACTCGTTATGAAATACGCATTGTGAGTTCAATCAGATTTTATAAAAAATACGGATTTTCTAAATACCTCACGTTGCGAATATGAACGAAATCGGTTAATAAATAGCCTTTATAAGTAACAATACTCCAGCGCCACCAGCGTGTTTTCTATGAGCCTCTAAAAGGAGGTATAACGTCCCAACAATTTAATTGAGCTGTATCCAGCACACATATACATATGTATGTTTGGAAAAAAAAAAATCCTCATGAAAGTAATAAACGTTTCGAATTTGCATTAGCATTAGCAAAGTCGGTTCATAAATACAGCTTTTATAAATAACTCGACTCCAGCACCACCTAGCGGGTCTGTTTTTCGCAAATGCTTTTGCATCATGCAGATAGCTTACATTTTGAATTTGAACGAAATCGGTTCGTAAGTCCGACTTTTATAAATAACTCCACCCCAGCGCCACCTAGCGAGTTTTCAGTAGCCTATAACCATATATGCAAGGTATAATCTCGGAAAATTTTTATGAAATCTATCTCGTAGTTTTTGACTTAAGGCCAATTAACCAAACCGGCTATTATTTTATATATATATAGATAATATAGATTAAATTAAATAAATGAAAAGTATGTATATATATATATGTATGTATGTTATGGAATTTACAAGGTATTATACCTGAATCCCCTTGAATAGTCCAAACAATTTTTGACAAGAATTTGATCAAAGGTTATATTTCATGTAACACCACGAGTGCTTTGAGCGCCCATGATTGCGTGATGGCGGACGAAAAGAGAAAGCGGACACACAGTCAATTGATACTATATAAAGTGAGAGCAAGAAGCGAGCGGAGTTCCAAATTTCTTTATGTAAAGAGTGTTTTTTTTTAGACATGTGGGTTTCAAGAAGAAATAAAACCCATATAGTTTAATGTCATGGCCAAGAATTTAGCTTTATTATAAAGATAAGGGTTTGCCATTATGTTTTAAAAATGATTCCGGGAAAGTAACCGTCGCGGCGAATAAATTCCAGCCGAGAGGCTCAATTTTCGTCCAAGTTTTGCAGCAATTGGGGCCGTATGTCAGCAATAACACGCCGAATATTCTCTTCCAAGGCGTCAATCGTCTCGGGCTTATCTACGTAGACAAGCGACTTCAAATAACCCCACAAAAAATAGTCCAGCGGTGTTAAATCGCACGATCTTGGAGGCCGCGCCATAGGCCCAAGACGCGAGATAATGCGTTCACCTAAATTTTCCTTCAATAAATTGATTGTTTCGTTGGCTGTATGGCATGTAGCGCCATCTTGTTGGAACCAAGGGTCGTTCATATCAACATCCTCCAATTCAAGCACGAAAAAGTCATTAATCATGGCTCTATAGCGTTCCCCAATGACATTCGGGTCTTCTTCGATACTCTGCTCCACAGCAGTAATAGCGTCTTCGGTGCGCATCCACTAGAGTAAACGTGGTGCTAAACCGATCCATCGTCGCGCGAACCGACCCATTATTTTGGTAATAAATTTGCACGACTTGCAAACGTTGTTCCAGAGTAAGTCTGTTCATTATGAAATGGCAAACCAAACTGAGTATAAATCAAGTAACTGCTGTCAAAAAGACCAACTCCGAAAAACTTATGTAAACTTAAGGTTGCTGAATACAAAATCATCTGAGAAATGCATGTTTTTCTTACATATAAATTCTTATAGCATATACATAAGTTAAAAAAGTAATTTTTAACTGATATTTATTGAGCTAAAAGTTACACCATGTGCTACTAATTTTTATACCCGAGCGCACTTGTGCACAAGGGTATTATAACTTTGTTCACATAACGGTTGTTTGTACCAGGCAAAACGAATCGAGATAGATATAGACAAATGTATACATAAACGATCAGAAGGAAAAGGTAAATCGATTAAGCGGTGACTGTCTGTCCGTCCGTCCGTCTGTGCACACGATAATTCGGATAAAAGTTGAGATATCTTAACGAAACTTTGTACGTGCACTTCTTTCGGGCTTAGGACGTATAGTTGAAAATGGGCAAAATCGGACAATAACCACGCATGCCTCCCATATAACGGTAGTTTTCAGAAATACGAAATCTGCGATATTTTAGTAACTACTGAAGTTTATTCAATTAAAATTGATATTTTCAATAATTTTTAGACGAAACATAAGAATATTATAAATTTTTGGAAAATGGGCGTAGCCACGCCCACTTATATATATATTGGCAATTGCTGCACCAATTTCTTCCAAACTTGGCACAGCTGTTAGCCTAGTTAATTTATTCAAAATTGATGCTTTCAACAATTCTTTACCAAGAAATACGTGTATGATAATATTTGGTAAAATGGCCGTGGCACCGCCCACTTATGATCACATGTATGTATCTCGGTAACCGTTCTACCAATTTGTACCAAAGTCGGTATGGTTATTGTGCTTGCCACATGAAAGCAAAACGTTTAAAATTATTGAAATCGGACTAAAACTGAGGCCGCTTTTCATATAACGATAAATTTCAGAAATGCTTAAAACTTCAATATTTCGAAATTTAAGGACGCTAATTTACTCAAAATTGATACACCCCGGCTGACCATGTAGCGGTAGCTTTCGAAAAGGTGAAAATCATATATTGAATACTTGCGCCGGGTATTTAATGTTCGGCTCCGCCCAAACTTAGACTTTCTTACTTGTTCTTAATATATTTCATTTTAATCTGATATTCCTTCGATTTATTATTATTATTTCAATCCTAATTCAAACTATTTTTAAACTGGGATTAATGTTATTTCATCGCCCAGCTCAAATTTAGATAAAGGTTTTGAATCGCAAATGCACGTACTTATGTACATATACAGCGTAGCAACACAGCAGTGTTGCCATTTTGATATATATGTATCAAATCAGTGTCGGCCACACTTGCACAATCACATTTGGAGCATGTGTGGAAAGCACAAAAGCTCATCGATACACTCAAAAGAATCTGCAAACGGAACACAAAGGTTTGTTTTTGCGGGATACATTTTCGCCTTAAATTTTGAGGGATACTTCTTTTTTTCCTGAGTGTAAATTTGGATACCTTTTTTCCATAAGTATTCGACAGTTGAAGGAAGTATTCTTTATTATTTATGTACGTGATAATAACACTTCATTTTTAACAGTTGGCTGCTCATCCTCCAAGCAAGAAATTTTCCTTTCCTTGTCACTTTGATAAATAAATTTTTAGCTACATGCATTTAATAACAAGAAGTAGTTTGCAAATTTTAAAAAGTTTTCTGACCTGTAGTATTTAACTGTAATATCGAGATATTTATCTTTAAAAAATGGCGATGTTTCCACTATTTCCCGGGTCTCGCAAATCAACTTTTACATCCCTAGCAACGCTTCTCCTAGCATTCAGAGAAAACTGACAGCCATGCCGATGACTAATTTTCGACTATAACTTCCCTACAAGAACAGTGATAGTCATTTGATTGATCATGTGATACTCACTGGTGATGGAAATGGCCATCAACACCCCCATCACGTTTTTAAGGCCAATGTACAAAAAGTGATGAAAACAAATGTATACATGTGATTTTTTATCTTCTTTCAACATATGACCTTATTTAATGGTCTCTTTTTAACCAACGCAAAGTTTGCAAAGGTGTTAGTAAGATAAATGAGAATGTGTTAGTTTCCATCACCCAATTTTTGTAGGGTTGACTCTACTAAAAATAGGGAAGAAAATCATGAAATTAGGTAAAACCGTTGTTTTATATAACTGCTTAAGACTGCTTTTTTGACAGATAGCCCATTGAAAATTATGCCAAAAAGCTGCAATTAACTTTAGATTCGTCTCTATTTTGACTATAACTACGGGCCTTTGTTTCCCAAATCCGTGACTAAGAATGGGGAATTGCTGACATGTTAATAAGCTTGTTAAGAGCCCGAGTTTCTCTTCCAGAGTTTGTTTGGGTTAATTCTCACATTTCACTCGCAACTGGTATCATTTGCGAGCTGGGTATACTTACAGTCATATGATTGGGTCAAATAATATGAACGGAGAACAGCAAACAAATCAAAAAATAAAAAATTTCGAAGAAAAATCTGTAGTAGTTTTGAAAAACTCATGCAAGCCTCGGATGATACCCCCTTTTTTTGATGATGACCACGGCAAACGTATAAAGGAATATGATTTGATGATATGCACCTGGAATATCCGGACCCTTACTGGGGAAGGTGCCGCTGCCCGGCTGGTTGATGTCCTCGGGAAGACAAAGGCTGACATCACCGCCATCCAAGAAATGCGATGGACGGGGCAAGGAAAAGTAAGTGTGAAGCCTTGCGACGTCTACTACAGTTGCCACGTAACGGAGCGCAAATTCGGTGTTGGATTCGTGGTAAAAGAGAGACTCCGTCGCCGAGTACTGGTGTTCAGCCCGGTGGACGAGCGTCTAGCCACAATCCGCATCAAAGCTAGATTCTCCAACATCTCGCTCATCTGCGCCCATGCCCCGACGGAAGAGAAGGACGAGTATCTCTTCTATGAGGAAGGGATCTTTGGCGCCACTGTCGAAAAATTCAGCCTCCACGACGAAACGTCCGATAACGGACTGAGACTGATCGACTTCGCCGGGGCCCGAAACATGGTAATATGTAGTACTAGGTTCCATCATAAGAACATCCACCAAGCTACATGGCTGTCTCCGGATCGAAAAACGAGAAACCAAATCGATCATGTTATGATAAGCGGAAGGCATGCTTCAAGCGTTTTAGACGTACGTACGCTCCGAGGGCCAAACATCAACTCGGACCACTATCTTGTTGTAGCCAAGATACGCACCCGCCTCTGTGCAGCAAAAAATGTGCGCCCAACAATGCAAAGAAAGCTTAACGTCGAAAAGCTGCAATCACAACAGACAGTCAATTTATTCGCCACTCGACTCATACACCTGCTCTCTGACAGCACTCTTCAACAATCCGATATACGCGAGCAGTGGAATCACATTTCCCGATCATTAAGTACCGCCGCCGAAGAAGTAGTTGGATTTCAGCGAGCCCGAAAGAACAACTGGTGTGATGATGAATGTCAAGAAGCCGCAGAGAAAAAAGACGCCGCCTATAGGGCCACGCTGCGATCGGGCACAATGCGAGCCATGTGGGACCGTTATAGGGACCTGAAAGGGAAGCGAGACTTATTTGCCGCAATAAGAAGGGAGGGGCCGAAATACGAAGTGCGAAGAGCTTGAGATGCTGGCCGACAGGAAGAACGCCCGAAAATTCTACCAGAGGGTTAGGCGACTTACGGAAGGTTTGAAGACCGGGGCGAACTCCTGTAAAAACAACAATGGCGACCTAGTGACCGATGTCCAGAATGTACTTAAATTGTGGAGGGAACACTTTTACAACCTACTGAATGGTAGCAGCACTGAAAGTAGTGAAGAACTCGAACCCGAGTTCCCAGTCGATGATGGCGGAGTAGCTGTCCCACCGCCTGACTATGACGAGGTACTAATAGCGATTACGCTTCTGAAAAACCACAAAGCTGCTGGAGCTGACGGCCTACCAGCCGAGCTATTCAAGTATGGCGGCGAGGAGCTGATGAGGTGCATGCATCAGTTCTTATGCAGAATATGGTCAGATGAACGCATGCCCGACGACTGGAATTGAAGTGTGCTCTACCAAATCCACAAGAAAAGTCACCCCGCCATTCGCTCCAACTACCGCGGAATCCGCCTTCTAAGCATAGGTTATAAGGTCTTATCGAGTGTATTGTGCGAAAGACTGAAGCCCACCGTCAGCGAACTAATAAGACCTTACCAGTGTGGCTTTAGGCCTGTAAAATCCACCATAGATCAGGTATTTACAATACGCGAAATCTTGGAAAAGACCCGCGCGAAAAGGATCGACACACACCATCTATTTGTCTATTTCAAAGCCGCTTTCGACAACACCAAAAAAGTTGCCTTTATTCCGCGATGTCTGAATTGGTATCCCCGCGAAACTAATACGGCTGTGCAAAATGACGTTGAGCAATACCACCAGCTCCGTAGGGAAGGACCTCTCCGAGACGTTTGATACCTTTCGTGTGATTTCTTTAATCTGATGTTGGAGAAGATAATAAGAGCCGCAGAACTGAACCGCTCAGACACAATACTTTACAAGAGCGTAAAATTGCTGGCGTATGCCGACGACATCGATATTATCGTTAAAAACAAGGGATTGGATAGAGAAGCAAAGCATTCTCGGGATTGGATAGAGAAGAAAAGCGAATGGGTCTGGTAGTGAACGAGGACAAAACGAAGTATCTCCTGTCATCACACAAACAGTCAGAGCATACGCGTCTTGGCACCCACGTCACTGTTGACAGTTACAAGTTTGAAAAAGTAGACGACTTCGTTTATTTGGGAACCAGCATCAACTCCAATATTAATGTCAGCCTTGAAATCCAACGGAGAATCACTCTTGCCAACAAGTGCTACTTTGGACGAGTAGGCAATTGAGAAGTAAAGTCCTCTCTCGTCGTACAAAAATCACACTCTATAAGACACTCATCATGCCTGTGCTGGTGTATGGCGCGGAGGCATGGACAATGAAAGCACCTGATGAGGCGGCTCTTGGAGATTTCAAGAGTAAGATTCTCGGACCTTTACGCGTTGGTGATGGCGAATATCGCAGACGATTTAACGATGAGCTGTATGAGCTTTACAACGATATAGACATAGTGCAGCGAATTAAAATTCAGCGCTCCGTTGGCTTGGCCATGTCGTTCGAATGGACAGAAACGCTCCTGTTCTGAAAATATTAAACGCGGGCCGCGATGCTGGTAACAGAGGAAGAGGAAGGCCTCAGTTGGCTTTTCCAATTTGCGTCAGTTAGCAGAGAAGAGAAATGACTGGCGTGCTGTTTTGGACTCGGCCAAAATGAAAAAGTAGAGGTTTTGAAAACGCGACAATCTTTGTTGACGATTTTCGTTACTCCGGCTTGTGGAAATTGTCAGATTATGATTGAGCAGTTTGCTTCATAACGCATTTTTTTGCAGGTTTGCGACCCTCCCAATCCCTTGCGTCACGCTCAAATCGGCAGATTATTGAAATGTACACTTTTCAGCATGTAATTAACCCACCATTTATTAATCTGACGCGCTCGAGTAAATCCACCTATAAATTTTTTTTTACTATTCTGATTAGCTGCCCTATGCGCGCGGCTCTACACACATGGATTAGATTTGGTAGGAGTACCCAAGAGGCTGCAGGCAGGGTGGGCAAAAACTCTGAGTTCGAGCGAGCGAGCGAGCAAACTCCTACTCAATGCCTCGCAGGCAACGAGCCGCTCGCATCTCGTACTCGTAGCAGCAATGAGGCGAGGCACGAGAAGTTTGGCTTGCTCGGCAAACGAGCGAGCGCTGCTTGTTTGCTCGCGCTCCTATTAAACGAGCGAGGCTGTTGTGTGTTGCCTCGCTCGCAGTGCGAGGCGAATAGCTATCTGTATACTCGCTCTGCTAGGTAAGACGAGTGAGCGACGAGCGAGCGCTCCGAGTGTGCTATACAACACATGCATTTTTGTGCGTAAATGTGGGAATGTATGTCAATAGATTATGTACGAAAGTATGTTAATAATTGTATGTACATATGTACATATACATATAAATATGTGAATATGATATTAGGGCATCATTTAAAACAACAAATAAAACGTATTACATACATGAGCATAGTTTATGGAATGAAATATTTTTTAGAGTTATATACATACATATGGTACATATATAACATGCATATTTATATATGTACAGTGACGAGCAAAACTGTAACATGGTGTAACACTTTTTATTTCAGCCACAGCTATCTTTCCAAGTTCTAACGACATTCATGCTGTTGGTGTATATTCTTATTGGTACACCCCTACTCCCTCTCTCATAAAGATTTGAAGTCAATCCAACAACAATAATAAAACCAGCAGACAAAAATGTAAATTAAGGCCAAGGTTACAGTTTTGTACTTACATACTTTTAATAACTTTTTGACAATTTTCACGAAAAAAAAGAATTGTTAACACAATGTTCAATATACTTTTGCTTTTTTTAGTTCCTGGATGCAATTTGGCATACCTTACTTGTATCTCTGTAAAAATTCTGGAGGTATAGCCTCCCATATATCCTTGATTTGCTTTCATAGCTCATGTACTCCATTGGACGGACTTGCATACTTAGAAAGCTGCGCTTTTAGTTGATTTCGCAAATTTTCGATGAGATTCATATCCGCGGATTGTGGAGGTCATTTAAAAATAGCAAATTTTTGCTTTTGCATCCAGTCTTTGCGAACATATGCCGTATGTTTTGGGTAATTTTTCAGCAGAAACTCTCATTGTTCGACTACATCTTGCAAAATTTGTTGAAATATGAACAGATACTGTTCTTTACGCAAAATGCGTACTAACGGACCAACAATATTTTTGAAATACAACCCCAAACTATTATTGACCAACCACTGTGATTCACAGTTTGCCTTACATGATGCGTATGGGCTTAATTTGGATCTTTGATCCAATACCATGCCCGGCCATCTGATTGAAAGCGATTAATTTAGTCTTGTCAGACCAACTAACCTTCAATTAAATCTTAAAAATGTGTTTTTTTATTGCATTCTGTAAGGGCTACCATATCCCAATAGGCAACGGTCCGGTTTTCGTGCGATCCGGCAAAATGCTACCACTCTCGCACAAGTATTTTGATCAAAATGGTTTTTTCTTCTCTTATTATGCCTTTGCGTTCAATTTTACAATTCTTCGCCTCGCTGTCTACTGATTTGCATTCAATTTTAATACCTTAAGCGCTTCTGTAATAGTGGCTGCAGCGCTACTTGCTACTTAGTTCACAAGATATCGGATCGTAATATTTTTTGGCAGACTTCCTTTGTCCTTAATAACATTTTAGGCTATATTTTTTCTCAGTCTTAACATTTTCACGTGGCGAGCTCCACAATTTTTTGCCACTTTTCCTACGGTCCCGCGTTTCCGCAGTTAATCTATTATTTACATTTATGTTTCCTGATTAACCATATTATTTACTGGTAATCACTTCTTGAATAAATTACAATACAGAAAAAAGTCATCTGACTTCCATTTAAGTAAAAGATAACTGTAAAATGCAAAACTGAGAGTGAGTGCAAAACTGTAACATTGGCCTTAATTTACATTCTTGCCTGCTGGTTCTATTATTGTTGTTGGATTGACTTCAAATCTTTATGGGAGAGGGAGTAGGGGTGTACCAATAAGAATATACAACAAAAGTATGAAAGTCGTTAGAACTTGGAAAGATAGCGGTGACTGAAATAAAAAGTGTAACACCATGTTACAGTTTTGCTCGTCACTGTATATATGTACGTATTTATGTATGTATGTATTTATGTATGCACATATGCATGTATTTTGTCTTTACAGAGAAAATATATGTATGTATGCACGTATTTATGTATGTATGTATTTATGTATGCACATTAAAGTGGTCCAAAAATGTATGTAAAAAAAAATAAGGTCGGATTTTTAATGCCGCCACCCCCTAGGATTGTTATATACCGAAAAAAAATATACCCATATTTTTTTATTTTGAAACCAAAAAATATTTAGGGAGTGCTCAAAGCGCACAAAGTTTTCCATGTATTTTATATGGAGAAAAAACAAATTTTCGTAGAAATGGTATAAAACTCGTGAAAATCAATATTACCGGAATATATACCGGAAAACTGTGGTTCTCTTCAGGAGACTTCCAGTATTAATATCCAATTGTTTATTTAACAATTTTTTATGATTAAAGATTTTTTATTGGTCCCCCCATTGCATTTTCTAATGGCTTTGGAGGACCTATAAAATATAGTTACCATGAAAAAATTGTTAAAGAAACAATTGAGTATTATTACTGGGAATCTCCTGAAGATAAGTAAAGATTTCCGATCGAAAAATATAGATTTTCAAGAATTCTACACTATTTCTACGAAAAGATGTTTTTTTCTTCATATAAAATACATGGAAAACTTTGAGCGCTTTGAGCACTCCCTAAATATTCTTTGATTTCAAAATAAAAAATATGGGTATATTTTTTCGATATAGATCAATCCTAGGGTGTGCCGGCATTAAAACTCCGACTTTATTTTTTTGGACCACTCTAATGCACATATGCATGTATTTTGTCTTTACAGAGAAAAGTAAGTAATGAAGATATTATAATCGTTTGTGCCGCAGAAACAAAAACAAGTACTTGTTAACAAAATAGTTTGCTGCTTGTAGCAGTTATGCTGTATACCTGAATGAAATATAATCCTTGGTGAACAAATTTATTTGTGGCCTGTTGTTCAAGGACATATGTACATTAAACTGCATCACTCCCCATACAAAAAAAAATCGGTGCTATTTTTCCATTGGAATTATAAAATTCATTATATTTTAAGACGTCCACCAAAATATTTCGGAAAAGTATTAAGATTTAAGTGAGCTGCAAATACCTCTAGAAATGGAATTTTATATGAATAAAAATAGTTTCTTAAAATTTTTTTTTGAAAAAATCCCCTCAAATGTCAAAACGGTTTTAGCTTAAAAAAAATGCATAAAAATATTTAAAAAAAATGCATAAAAATATTTAAAAAAAATGTAAAAAAAATTTGAACGGAATCGTAATGAGATTTTCGATGCTGGTTTTTAACTTTTTTCAAAGATTGGTATAAGAAAAACTTTAATAAACCAACCTAAACTCTCCCGATTGAGACTTAAGAGGTGGAAAGGTTTTTTCTCATCGTTTTTATTTCTTTGCTAATAAACTCATTCAAAGGATGACAGAGAAAGGTAGGATGAACGAACGTTATTCAAAGTTGAATTAAGATGTGTTGGTATTTGAAAAATAAAAAATTGGGATACGAATGACTTTTTTTGGACAGAAATAAAAACAGTGTGAAAATACCTTCCACTGAGATCCCTTAAGTCCAAATCAGAATAGTTTTGGCCCAGTTATTCAAGGTTTTCGTAAATCAATCTTTGAAAAAAGTAAAAAAACACCATCAAAAATCTCGTTCTTACGATTCCGTTGAAAAGATTTTTAAATATTTTTATGCAGATTTTTTAAGCTTAATCTGTTTTCTCATCTGAGGGGACTTTTTTCAAAAAGTTCTTTAAGAAACCATTTTTATTCATAAAAAAACTCCATTTTTGGAGGTGTTTTCAAATCGGTCCAGCTCACTAAAATCTTAATATTTTTCCGACTTCTTAAAATTTAACAAATTTTGCAATCCCGGCGGAAAAACTGCAACTTTTTTTTGGTGATGCAGTCTAATTTACATATGTATGTATGTATGGATATGTAGACGTGGGAAAATTTGCGTAAACAGGCCGGTTCACATACAACCAGCGTTGCCATTTTAGCCGTTTTCCGGCTAGATTTAGCCGGTTTTGATAGCAACTAGCCGGAGAAAATTCGATCTAGCCGGCAGCCGATTTGTTAGCCGGTCTGTAAAAAAAAAGTTAGCCGTTTTTAGCCGATTTTACTATTTGCCTAATTTTCAGGTGCAAAAAGTAAACAAGTTGTTCGAAAGCAATAATGCAGACCCAATGAAGATTTTTAATGAACTCAATGTTTTACTTTCGCATCTATGCTCCCTAGTGGTTATTAGCGCGGACACATTTGATCCTATATGCTCCCCGTTGGAACCATACCTTGCTCCATTTCGTCAGTTTTATCACAGTTTTGAAGAGTATTTAAAAACAAAAGTAAGCACAAACGCTTTTGACCACGAAGCCGAGAAAATAATTCGAGAAAATGGTCGCTATTTTATTATCACTTTAATAAAGGAATTACGCCAAATATTGCCACACTAAAAAAAATTGACTTTTTTCGGTTGGAAATGCATTAAGAGTAATTAAACCAGAAGTATTTGTTCAACTACAGCAACAAAAACAAATATAATGCCGACGAAATAACATCCATAGAGATGCAATGGCAACGGTTAACGTTACATACCTGGAGTAATTTAGACTCAACTGTAAAATTTTGGGCCGAAGTTTATCAATTTCGAAATGCCCTAGGAGAAAACCCTTTTGCTGACCTTTCCAACCTAGCTTTTAGTTTTCTTGTTTTGCCTATAAGTAATGCAGAAGTAGAGCGAATATTTAGTTCAATGAATACAATAAAAACTAAGCAAAGAAATCCAATGTGCGTTAAAACGTTAAACGCTATTTTATACATATATAAGATACGGTTTAAAACTTGAAGAAAAATGCTGCCATAATTTTACTGTAGATGACGATCTCTTAAAATTAATGGATTCAGGTGATATATACAATAGTGATTCATTTGATGATGAGGAATATACACTCGATATAAATTAATGGTGTTAACTAGTCTTTCGTTTCTTGTGATTTATTTAAATAAAGCATATGAATTTTCACTAAAACATTTTAGCCGCTTTTTTTTGCCAATCTAGCCCACCAAGTTCTGGCAACACTGCATACAACTTTGGCGTTGCGTTGGCGTTGAATTTCAAAGCAGCCGTCCACATAGCCAAAATTTAGCCACGCTAAGGCCAACACAAAGCAGAAAGATCGCTGCGTCGGTCGCCAGCTGTTGCAAATAAATAAAAATATATGAAATGTTTTTTCTTTTAATCAAATGAGGGCAAGAAATATAATTTTTCATGCAATTATTGATATGAAATATTTATTTATCTGTCGTTAATATGTTAATTTAGTGGTCAAAGTAGTCTCTGCCAAGCTTCATTGTAGAACGCATACTTTTACGTGCGGTCTGTCAAACCAACGCCAACTACAAAGTCAACGCGAAAGTTCTATGTGGACCAGCCTTAATTATCAAATACTGTTTAACACCCCAAATAGTAGTTTGTATTATACTACATACATACATATGTATGGGGACTAAACCATTGCCCCTTACACATTGAAAAAAGATAATAAAAGCTCTCAAAAAAGCAAAATTGCTACAGCGATAAAAGGGTTTGAAAACCCGCATATATTCAAATCCGCATATAATGATACCTTAGTGTATAAGTTGAAATTTTATAACAAATTATTGAACATTAAAAAAATTATTCCTAAATAGGTATGTATGCACATATGTGCCTACCTAGTAGATAAAACTGGTCAAAATAGCATGCATCTATTCTTCTGTGCATGAGAATATATACATAAATACATACATATGTGTATTTATGTATGTATATACATATCAGCATGTGTGTACAATCCTTTACTCGAAATTCTTAGTTAATGCAATTTTTATCCCATACATTTTTGCTGACCAAACAACCCGTTTGCCTGTCTAATCTGCTTGCCTCATTTGCCTCGCTCGTTTACACGCCTCATTTGCTTCGCTCGTTTACTCGTCTCGGTCGTCTGCTGCTGCAAATGAGTGCCTCGTTCGTTTACTCGCCTCGCTCGTCTGCTGCTGCAAAAGAGTGCCTCGCTCGCAACGACGTCCTTGCGAGGGCAGAGCTAATGAGGCCCTCGTTTGCTTGCCGCTCTACTCTTGCGCTGCCCTCGTTTGCTTACTCGCTCGCTGGCTGCTCAGCGCGGGCGCTCGTTCTTAACGAGTGCTCGTTTGCAAACAGCCTCGCTTGTTGCTCGTGAGTTGCGCAAATTCAGAGTAAACTAACGAGCGAGCGAGGGGCTAAAATGAGGCAAATCCGAACCCTGGCTGCAGGGTTTCCCCATATGTTAATTTATGGAAATAAAGATAGTATCGTTAAATATGAAATATTTAAGTAAATATGTATATATAACAACAAAAGGTCTCTTCAGCTTCAACAAAAGCTCACTAACACACCAAACTTATAGTTAGGATCTTCTTTCTACTCCAATTTTAAATTTGCAATGCACCTTGTGCTTACAATTTAATCAAAAAGCTCAGGAATTGCAAAAAAAATATTCTTCGAATAAACTAAAGTATTGGAAACTATTATGATTTATCGAAACTTTAGTTTCCTGTGTATATGCATATGGGTGTATATGGTACGAGAGGTTGGTGTGAAAACGGTTGGCGGTTTTCGTGAGTATCCATGACTAGTAGCGTAAGTACAATTGTTTGGGTCCAATGTCTGTGTCGCTACCTTCCCCCATCATCTTTCCAGCTCGCCTCAGTAGAGAAAAGGCCTGAACCTTCATCCCTGGAAGCGTTGGCGGTTACTTTAAACTACCCCACACCCCCTTACAAGTACATGGTGGTCACACAGCAGGTCTGTAGAAGCCATGTCTTCCAATGCAATTAAAAATATCGAAAACAAACTAACAAAACTAAAATTATCACCACGATCTGATCACCAGGAGTCTCTTTAACTACTCGTTAGGAGTTCATCAAGGCGCGCCTTGATGCCAAACGCGCAGTACCCCCCATTGCTGTATCACATTTGCGGTTGACCTAAGTCATAGCTAAGCTGGTATTAGGAAACCTAATCAGTCCGAAGTAGAAGGAAACGAGGGAAATGAAAAAGAATTGCATGTGATAAATAAAGTTTAAAGGGCAGGAAAGCTCTTGAAAGGGAAAGATGTAGTGAAAAAACGAGTATTCGAAGATACGATTGGGTTATAAAAAAAACCCCGTTGGGCGCCCTTTGTTATGTCTGCTTGGTCTGGAAGGAAGTCGTGGCGGGACAGGCATGGTGGTAGCCGGGCTTGAGCTCGTCGGTCTATGGCGTGGTTCTTGCCACCACTCCCAACCTACAGCCATCAACAAAACTTTCATGCCTTGAAACCGTGGACATGAAAGGGGGAGAGGATAGAATACAAAGCGGTAGAAAACAGTCCGGTCAGGGGAGCTATCCCGCCCCGTCTGTTTTTATAGCACAAACAGCCTTGGACACCTCTGTGGCTCCGTACGCGAGAGTGGAGTCCCCTATCCTGAGTTGGTCCGCCAGTCAAATAGTCTCGTCGTCATTGCGTTACAATAGTCACAGTTACGAACCCATCCCTAGCCAAGTTGCCCCGAGGGCGACACCCATACCGACCACAAGAAAACTAATGCCTCATATTACTATCTGCCATATCTCAACCAAAAACTAAATAAATGAATCCTATAAACATAGGTTATATTTATCTTCTTCTTTATCCTTTATTTAGTGAACTACCATGCATAATTCCTCACACACCCGCAGCCGCGCGATCACGTTGGGCAAACACAACCAGCGAAAGCGTGTGAATTGCAAGGTAGATATGCGCATCTGATCAATTGGGAAATACAAAAGCATGAGAACTGCAACATAAGCAGAATTGGTTAGGCTAAAAAGTTAGTTGGTAGGAATATTGAATTGTTAAGTTCAGTCTATATTTTGGTGGTGCATTGAGCACAAGATAAGTTTACTTTTATAACAAAATTGAGTGGTGCATTGAGTACACAATAAGTTTACTTTTATAACATAAATTGGTTGTGCATTAGCACACAATAAAATTACTTGTATAACGTTGTGAAATCGTTGTTTGAATTTGGTCTTCGGTGAACGGTTGGTTCACGACAACTTTAATTTTTTAATTAACCTCGCTCACTGAGACTTAACTGGCGCCCGAGTATTCAGTGGAAAAAACTTTAAGGAAAAAACTTTGCACTTAATTGTGTTCATAAGAAAAACGACAAAAATCATACTAAATCACTAAATAAAGGATAAAGAGAGAAGAAGATAAACAGAAGCTGTATGCGAAAATTAAAAGATCGTTTATGATATGTTATACGCACCAAAAGCGAATGAGGGACTTTATAGCAGCCGTTGAATATTTTCCAAACGATATAGTGGCGTGATTTCCTAACGCTATGTATTTTGCAAAACAATTGTGTGTATGTAAGATGTACAAAAGAGAGTGAAAATTAAACGTCAAATGCTTATGCTTAAGGGGATGGCTCATGGTACGACTTGTTAGTCCGACTTAATCTTGTACACCCTCCAAGGCTGAGTCCTGTGGACTTAGTATGCCTTCATCAGCCTCAAGAATACGGCATATTCGTTAGATTGGGCGCTGGCAGTGATGCTTACGGTGCAGTCCTCGGTCAAAAGTGCTATATTCGATGGTATTCGCCAGCGGGATGGGGGAAGATGCTCCTGCTGGATAGCCACGATGTCACCAACTCGAACATTGGGTTTCGGTCTTGCCCAATTATTTCGAGCCTGCAGTTGCACCAAATACTCTTCCTTCCAGCAAGTCGCTGATAGTATTTAAGACGATTATCTGGAGCCTATATAACGGCGGGTTCTGGACGGGAGTTCAAAGGTCGGCCGATGAGAAAACTGCCAGGCGTCAGTGCGAGACCACCATCAGGATCATCGTGGAGCGCAATTATGGGTCTTGAGTTGAGGCAGGCCTCAATGCGCACCAGCAGGGTACTAAGTTGATTAAACGTAAGTACGCTGTCTCCCACTACCCGTTTCAAGTGCTTCTTCGCCGAACGCACTGCCGCCTCCCATAAGCCTCCTTGATGGGGCGCGGCTGGAGTGATAAAGTGCCAGCGAACCCCAGCATCAGACAGTTGTTGTTGGGCGTAGGTACTTATCGATTCCGAAAGTTCGGATTGGAGTTGGCGGTTTGCACCTTCAAATTGTGTACCGTTGTCACTGTAAAGGTAGGTGCAATAGCGTCGGTGACTGACAAAATGATCAAAAACATTTAGAAATGCTCTGGTGCTTAGGTCTTCTGCCAACTCTATGTGCACTGCCCGTGTGCACATCCAGACGAAAATCGCGGCATACGTCTTGGTGGTAGCGAAGGAACGTTTGCCACCATGGCGGACCAGGAACGGCCCGGCGTAATCTAGCCCGGTATTAGAGAACGGGGGTGCCACTAAAACTCGATAACGGGGAAGATCAGCCATTTGTTGTTATTGCATGACTTGTTGCTGCAGCTTGCAGGTTCTACATCGATGTATGCAGCTCTTGACCAGGACTCGTGCGTGCACGATCCACAATTCTCGTCGTAAATATTGTAACATCTCTCTTATACCACCGTGCATGGTCATGCTGTGAGCATTTGTGTCTAATAGAGGATTGAGCGGAAGCAACTTACTCGAGGTCGGGACACTGTAAGAAGCTCGTAAAATATTTATCTCTGAAGCGTAAAAATTACGTTGTGCTTCGCGACCGTGGAGTATGAATGCTTGCTGGATTTCATTAGCCGTGATGACTGGCGTGTGCCAGTGCGATTTGCCAGCAGGTCGAAAGCGCAGAACATAGGCGGTGGTATGTAACACTCGTTGAATAGTGCTGAAACGTTCGACTAGTGGGATGAATGTTGAGTTGGAACCCAAGCCAATCCGTACTTGTAACCTTGGAGTCGTCAGGGTGCAGAGATGAGCCCGAACCACACGCAGTTCGGCATCATGCTCTTGCTGTTGCTTATCATCGAGTTGTCGCAGTTGTCCGCAGTAAAAATTTTGGTCGTAGATGACTTCTGGCCCCTTCCACCAAAGGGATAAACTACTTAGGGCTTGTGGCGTTATGCCGCGACTGGCGCAATCGGCGGGATTATCCTTAGTTCGTATATGATGGCAATGTGAAATACTGGAATGCTGCTGGATGTAAGCAACCCGATTCGACACATACTGCATCAGATTGCTTGGTGACTTACGAATCCAAGAGAGAACTATGCTAGAGTCGCTCCAATACATGCATTGGTCTTGGCTGAGCTGAAGAACTTCTCGAGCATTCACCATCGTAGTAACCAGCAGGTGTGCAGCGCATAACTCCAACCTGGGAATGGTTATAGCTTTCAGTGGACTAACCTTCGTTCGCGCAGTCACCAGCTCGGACTGTCCCATCAGTGTCAATACTTCGAGCATAAATGACGGCTGCATATGCCCTTTCGCTGGCGTCGCAAAACCCATATAGCGTTCTAATGGCAGACTTCGCCATTCCGATCCAACGAGGTATGCGGAGCTCCGCGACGGCTGGTATAGCGCTTCGAAATTTAAGCCATTTCTCGCGGAGTTGGGGTGGTAGAGGTGTGTCCCAATCGATCTTAGCCGCCCATGTCAACTGCATCAATATCTTAGCCTTCACTGATACCGGCGCCAAGAGTCCCAGGGGGTCAAAGATTTTAGCCACTTCGCTCAACACCTGTCGTTTAGTAGCAACTGGGATGATTGCGTCGAATCGTACTTGGAAAAAAAGCTCGCCAGTAATCGGAGCCCAGTGCAGGCCCAACACTTTCGCATCAGTTGCCCCTAAATTTAGCTCTGAACTTGACGACCCTAAGCCACATGTGAAAAGAACATCTGCCGCGTTCGAGTTCCACTTGCAAAGTCTAAACCGACCATGTTGCAATATCGTTGTGATGTCTCTAGCTAAGGTGGCAGCTTCCGATGGGGTATCCATGCTATCAAGAAGGTCATCCATATAGAAATAACTCAGAATACTATCTCGGGCCTGTGCCGCTCGAGCCTCATCAGGAACCGCTGATTGGTTTTCATTGGCACACTGCTGCAAGACGCGTGCCGCATTGAAAGGACTGCAAGCCATACCGTAAGTTAACGTCGTTAACTGATACACACCGAGAGGATCACTTGGGCTTTCCCGCCAGAAAATTTGCTGCCAACATCTATGTCTGGAATCAACTTCGATCTGCCGAAACATCTTCTCGATGTCAACAGTGATAGCTATACGGAAACGGATCCTGGATGGGCGGACCAACTAGCTGAGGAACGTTTAAGGAAACGCCATTGCTTGTCTTCGCAGAGGCGTTGAAAACTACCCGGAACTTCGACGTGACGGAATGGTGGGGTATATAATAAACTTGGGATGGGTCGGCTGGTTGCGGTGTTATCTTCTCCATGTGCCCGAGTGCCTCATAGTCGCGCATGAACTGAATATATTTGTTACGTAGCTCATCATCATTACTCAAGCGGCGCTCAAGATGGAGGAATTGGTTAAATGCCTTGACATATGAATTGCCAAGAGCTGATGCATTCGGTGAAAATGTGATTTGTACTACGTATCGGCCATCGCTCTTGCGCGATACCGTTTTACAAAAAATCTCTTCGCTAAGGTCGTCAACAGCTGGGGGTCGGCAAACCTCCTCCAGCTCCCAGAAACGTTGCAGTATCTGATCTATTCGCTCCTCTTCCGCGGCGAATTTCGGTAACGCGCGTAAAGTTGGAAGCGACTTACAGCGTGGGAACGCAGGTCCGCAAATGTCCCACCCCAGACGGGTGGACAGGGTGCACGGCTCTTTAGACCCACCAGAACATGCCCCAAATGTCCGCTCCAATGAGAACATCGATGCCCCCTGGAGTGTGAAACGTGGGATCGGCTAGTGGTATGTCTTGCAAATGTTGACAGTGGTTAATGTCTATTGGCGACGCAGGAATCTCCGAAGTTATTTGTGGTAGGATATGAGCTTCAAAGGTGCACTCAAACGTGGCATCGCGGTATGAGCGCATCACCAGAGTCGCCTGGCCACGCGACGAAGTCACCCTCTGAGAGCCAATTCCTTCTACCGTAAGCGTGTCCTCTGTGGAGACCCAAGTGGTTGAAAAATCGTTCTGTAATGAAGCTTCCCCCACCTTGTCTAAAAGTGGAGCTCTAGCTGTGGCCAGAAGGACGATCCCCTCAGATTGCGCCAGGAGAGACTGCACCGCATCTATGCGAGGAAAAACCTGTGACGTAATGGCGCCGACAGATATTTCAAATGCGGGGGCTGGTCGAGTTGCCGCGCTGGTGGTTGCAGGTAACTTCTCGTTGCATGAAGAAGCCTTACAAAGCAAGGTGTTGTGTTTCAGTTTGCAGTTGTGGCAGGTTCCTGAGCTGCACCCTCGAGCCGAGTGGCTAGTTCCGAGACAATTATAGCATAAAGATGCTTGCCACACCAGGTTCAAACGTTGATCTACAGTCAGTGCTCGAAATTGTGGACATCTTGACAGGCGATGTGGTTCCGCGCACCGTGGACAGGCCAGCGACGATTTCATGGTTGCGTTCGGAGACTTCGGGGTAACTACATGTGATTGTGCCATACGACGCGCTGTTGACGGTCGTAGTGACACATTAGGGTTGCATCTCAGAGTATCCGCGTAAGTCTCGATCTCCTCTAGCATTCTCTGCAGATTAGGTAATGTTTCGGCGTGGTTTAAAACCGTCCAGTGTGAGACAGCCGGAGTTGGTAGTTTGCGGAGGACTATGAGATAAACGATGGCATCCCATTGGTCTGTTGGCAGACCCATCACGTTCAGGGCACGTAAAGTACTGCGCACCACATCGATAACGTTGCGCTGCGTTAGAACTGGATGTTTCGGAAAGTCTAATAGCCTATACACGTGCGACTCAACCAAGCGCTGAGGATTATCATATCGCCTTTTCAACTCGGCCCATAGCTGGCTGTAGCCCCCGTGTCTACTCCACCAATCATGGGTACTGCCTGAGCGTCAACACATTGCCTCAATCGACTGAGTTTATAGCTGTCGTCAAGATCGGTGCGATTGAACACCAATGATTCGAAAATGTCTTTAAACATCAACCAGTTTTCCGGTTGACCATCAAATGCTGGGATCTTGACCGGATCCAAACGGTGCTCTGATTGGCACCGCACGGACACAGCATTCGACGGAGTGGTTACAGCAGTTCGCATGCGTTGCAGTTTGGTAACGATACTACCGTGGACCCTCTCCACTTGAGCAAGTAACTTGTCGTGTGCCTCCAATTCATCTGGAGTCGCTTCGCCCACTAACGCCAGGTGATTTTCCAAAAAACGGTTGTAGTGTCCAGATAGCGTGCTAATGGTGTAATCAATCTGCACCGTATCGGGAGCATATCCCTCAGCCTCGACCTCCGCCTTAATTCGTAAAATGGAGCTCCTTGCCGCAGTTCTCAAATTAATCGCTGCCATTATTCCGACGAATACCCTTTAATGGCTTGCAACGTTAGCACTTGGTCGCAATTGTCAGGTTCCTCACAGGAGGCACCAAAAACTGTATGCGAAAATGAAAAGATCGTTTATGATATGTTATACGCACCAAAAGCGAATGAGGAACTTTATTTTATTGGAAGTGCCCTTTATAGCAGCCGCTGAATGTTTTCCAAACGGTATAGTGGCGTGATTTCCTAACTCTATGTATTTTGCAAAACAATTGTATATATGTAAGATGTACAAAAGAGACTGTGAAAATTAAACGTCAATGCTTATGCTTAAGGGGATGGCTTCTTAGTCCGACTTAATCTTGTACAGAAGCTATGCTTATAGGATTAATTTATTTTGTTTTTGGTTGGGATATGGCAGATAGTAATATGAGGCATTAGTTTTCTTGTGGTCGGTATGGGTGTCGCCCTCGGGGCAACTTGGCTAGGGATGGGTTCGTAACTGTGACTATTGTAACGCAATAACGACGCTGGCGAGACTATTTGACTGACGGACCAATCCAGGCTAGGGGACTCAACTCTCGCGTACATAGCCACAGTGGGGTCCAAGGCTATTTGTGCTACAAAAACAGATGGGGTGGGATGGCTCCCCCTGACCGGACTGTTTTCTACCGCTTTGTATTCTATCCTCTTTTCATGTCCACGGTTTCAAGTCATGAAAGTTTTGTTGATGGCTGTAGGTTGGGAGTGGTGGCAAGAACCACGCCATAGGTCGACGAGCTCAAGCCACGCCTGCATGCCTGTTTCGCCACGACTTCCTTCCAGACCAAGCAGACATAACAAAGGACGCCCAACGGGGTCTTTTTTAATAACCCAATAATATCTTTGAATACTCCTTTTTTCATTACATCTTTCACTTTCAAGAGCTTTCCTGCCCTTTAAACTTTATTTATCACCAGTGATCGGACTTATACAACATTGTGGTAGATCTGCCACTTTTTTGAGCATCTACCGCATCTTCCACTCAAGGTCTGAAATCTACCACATCTTCGTGTTTTTGGGTAGTTTTATTTTTACTTAATTTTTACTTATTTTTCTTAATTTTAAGAGCGAAAATTGTCCAACACTAAACTCTATATGATAACAAGAATGATATAATACAAGATTCCGCATTCCCGACGACGATGAAATTTCTCAAGTAAAAGTAAACAAAGCCGAATGGGAGGGTAAAATAAACTGTAAAATAGTAAATTTTTTCAGTAATAAATTTTTTTTGTGTTAAATTAGAAAATATATTTTTTATAAAAAGAATAAAAAGCGAAAATATTAAAAAAACTGCAGTTTTTGTGAAAGTATTAGCAAATTTAATTGCATCTAAGGTTTCTGAGGCGTTGTTTACGTTTACTTGAGAATTGCCATTGAAGCTGGCAGCACTCCGCAAGGTTGCAGAAATCTCTTAAAATATGTTCTAAAAATATCTTAATATGGAAGGAACTGATTTACACTGTCAGGGCAAAAAATTGCCAAAACTCAACGCAATTTTTAGCAACTTCAATCTTTAATTATTTTATACTAAAATAACCTTTTTTTAGAGTCTAATTAAAAAGTTTACCACTAAGGTGAAACCTTGCAGAGTTTTTTTAATTTTTGTACAAAGTTTAATGAGTTTAAAGTAACCGGCAACGCTTCCAGGGATGGATGTTCAGGCCCTTTCTCTACTGTGGCGTGCTGGAAAGAAGATGGGGAAAGTTAGCGACACAGACATTGACCGGAACAATTGTACTTACGCTTCGTCATGGATACTCACGAAATCCGCCAACCGTTTTCACAACAGCCTCTCGTACCATATACACCCATAAGTATAGACACAGGAAACGAAAGTTTCGATAAATCCTAATAGTTTCCAATACTTAAGTTTATTCGAAGAATATTTTTTTTGCAATTACTGAGCTTTTTGATTGAATTGTAAGCACAAGGTGCATTTCAAATTGGAGTATCCTAACTATAAGTTTGGTGTGTTATTGAGCTTTTGTTGAAACTGAAGAGACCTTTTTTTGTTATATATACTTACATACTTACTTATATATTTCATATTTAACGATACTATCTTTATTTCCATAAATTACATTTATTCCTTTTAATAATTTACTGATAGCTCATACATACCTTCGATCATAAGATACATGTAAGTTTGAAGTTGAACCAATCCAATTGAATTGATCGAAGGGGTGAAATAATAAGCAAATCTTTTAAATTTATATATCCCATTTTTATACAAATTCCCGGTACTGTTGAGAAATTGGAAGCCACATGTTTATATATATATTCTTTTATTTGTACATCTCAACCGTTTGTAAAACAAAAATCCTTTAGAGGTGGTAGGTTGTTGAGTTAATTTTTGAGTTGTCTATGGTGAATGGAGAATCCCAAGGACACTAAAGAGGTATCACGAGCGAGATTAGGCATTTTTCCAAGCAATAGACCTGTGACCCGTAGTTTAACAAGGGATTTGGGAAATCAGGTGGTGGGTTCCCTCCTAACGCAGATAGATACAAGCATAGAATATCCAGTAGATTTTGTGCATGTTGGCTATTTGAATCGGTGCACTGCTAGGATCTTTGGACAACATCAAGCACGAGGAGTCGTTTCCCAAACTACTAACGTAGTAAATAGAGCAGAAAGTTCCCTAAGCTTCTCCAGGAAATTGGATCGCGTCCTGGTGATGTCTGAGCCTTCAGAACAACGTGAGATTTTAGAGGGGGCGGTAGGAGGAGAAATGCAGGAGTCCACAGAAGGCGCGGGTACAGAACTTGTACAACCTTGTGACAGAATGGATAAGACGAGTCAAATGATGGCGGTGTTGATGCAACAAAATGCGGTCATGGCGGAGTGCATGAACGAAGTGCGGAAAATGCGGACGGACGTATCGCAGTTAAGCAATCGGGAGGCACATGTAGAAGCCTCAATGCATGCACCACCAATAACACCACAAGCGGCGTCGACATCCACGCCAGTCCTGCAGGGAAGAAACGAAAACGGAGGTATACGAGAGGATAGAGGTAGAGCAGGTCGCGAAAGCACACGGTGCGGAGAAAGGAAAAGTTAGTTCGACACCTAAAGTTCGATGGTTCTAACAAAAGCATGACGATGGAAACTTTTATCTTCCGGTTAGAGCGTATGCGAGTACAGTATCAGCTATCTTTTGAGGAACTCCTATCTGATTTTCATTGCCTAGTCACAGGCCATGCACTTAAATGGTATTGGCAAGGCTTAGAGGACCACGCTGATGACAATACTTTCAACTATTTTCAGCTAAAGGCGGAGCTGCTAGCCCAATATAAATCGGCAGAGTCTGATTATGAAGTTATCCGCGAGATAAGGAAACAAAACAAGATCCGCAAGAAAGTTTTGATGATTTCTATGCGGATGTTCATGGTCAGATCCACCTAAGAAAGAAAATTCCCGAGGAGGAATTGGTAAAAATCATTAAGGGAAACCTTAAGCCCTACTTGACCAACCTCACCTTCCCCACCAAAATGGAAACTTTGGCCGATTAAAAATATGAATGCAAGCGAGCTGAGAAGCTAATCAAGGAAAATCGGTCCAGGGATACAGCGGTTAGTGAGCAAGGGAACTGCGATAGGGGCTGCTCAGATGAGTGGAGGACCGAAGGTGAAGCAGAAGTTAGTGCAATAAATAGGGAAAATAGAGGCCAGTTGGGGACCCACAAGAATACCTCGTATAACGCTACAAACCGTGGTCTGTCCGAACCCAATCCTACATCCTTCAACCCTACTCCTAATGTTAGTCATATGTCTAATGTCAGTAAGAGTGTCAATAGTGAACCCGAATCCCCCGGAACCATAAATAACAGTGAGAATAATAATGCTGGAATTAGAATTCTAAAGCGCGAAAGCGACCAAGTAGATTAGAAAATGAATAAAAATAAGAGTGGAAGTGATAATAAGACCTCAGGAGTTAGTTTACACTTGCGAAAAATAAGATACGACGAAGCCAGAAGAAACATATTTATGGAAGGAATTGAAGAGAAACGTAGGTCTAGGAATTATAAAAAAATACAAAATGCAAAATGCAAAAGGCATGAAGTCCTAGCATTACTCGATTCTGGGGCATGTGCTAGCTGCCTTGGAAAGGATGCGATGAAAATCCTAGAGGGAAGAGAGGGAGACATGTTGAAAATATCTGGCCAAAACATCCGCACCGCCATTGGAGCAGAAACGCCAGTAGTAGGGGTGATTTTGGAGGGCATTTGACATGAGTGTGATAAGCAGAAGTGTGAATAATTCTGGTTGTAAGAGGGTTGTATAAGAGCTCGTACCCTCCGAGGGTGACCCCACCTTTGAAGCGGTGCAACACATGCTGTCTGAAACACAAAACCAAAGATTGGAAAGGGTTAAGGCGCGATTACCATCTTTTGTCGTATTGGGCTTGAGCCGCACCGATGTTGAAGAACATTCAATCGAGGTAGTTGATGAGAGAACCCCGGTCAAGCAGAGACACTACCCCATCTCACCGGCCGTACAGAATTTGGTGTTCGCAGAGTTAGACCGAATGCGGGAAATGGGGGTTGTAGAGGAGAGCAGTAGCAGCTGGAGCTCTCCTGTATCTCTTGTGATAAAGGTAACTAAGAACAGGCTTTGTTTAGATGCTAGAAAGGTGAACGAACGCACCATTAAAGATGCTTATCCACTACCTCACATCGATGGCATTCTTAGTGGTTTACAAAATACCCGCTTCATTTCAGCAATCGACCTAAAGGACGCTTTCTGGCAAATCCCCCTAGACCCGAAATCGAAGGAGAAGACACTTTCACTTTTCATGGTAGACCCTTGTACCAATTCACTGTGATGCTTTTCGGTTTGTGTAATGCTGCCCAGCGTATGTGTGGTCTTATGGACAAAGTTATCCCAGCGGCTTTACGAGAATCTGTGTTTGTTTATCTTGACGACTTGTTAGTGTGTTCCGTAGATTTTGTTTCGCATATGTCACTATTGGAAAAGGTCGCCAAGTGCTTGCGTGACGTCAAACTTACCATTAATGTCGAAAAAAGTAGGTTCTGCTACCGCGAGGTACGATACTAAGGTTATGTTGCGGGGGATGGTTTTATCCGCACTGATGGGGACAAGATAGCAGCCGTTCGCGACTTCCCGCTACCAAAAAGCCCGAAACAGCGCAGGCGATTCCTGGGGATGTCCGGCTGGTATAGGCACTTCATTCATAACTACGCCACCATAGCAGCACCCCTACATGAGTGTCTAACGAAGGAAAAAATAAGGAAATTCGAAATGACAGGTGAGGCGATTAAGACCTTTGCAACGCTTAAACAAAGTTTAATCTCAGAGCCAGTTCTGGTACACCCGGAATTCAAAAACGATTTTCTATACAATGTGACTGACGGGGTAGGGGGGTACTTTTCCAACTGGACACAGACGGTGAAGAAAGGCTTATTGCATACATGTCAGCTAAGTTAAATAAGGCCCAGCGGAACTATAGCGTGAGCTGGAATGTTATGCGGCAGTACTAAACGTGAAACGATTTCGTGCATACGTAGAAGGACTGCTTTTTACGGTCATCACTGACCACATATACCTCAAATGGTTGATGCAACAAAAATAACTGAGTGGACGGCTACTAGCACGGTTACAGGCGTTTAATTTTGATATCCAGCACCGTAGAGGCGCACAAAGTGCAAAGTTCAAACAAAGCATGTGAGATATGTAAAACGAGTAAGACGCAAAATGTTTTCAAAAGGCCAATGATGGGTCAACACTGAGCGGCCTTTCCAACGTCTATATGTCGACTTTATGGAAATGTGTTTGTGTTTGTTTGTTTGGATCATTTTTCGAAGTTCGTGTTTTTAAAACCGATGCGGCTGGCAACAGTAGACAATGTTGTACAATATTTAGAAAGGGAAGGGTTTCATGTCTTTGCGATCCTGTAAGCAGTTTATTGCAAACAATTTTGGGACCTTATTACAAAGGTATGGTGTGAGGTATATTAGAACTGTCTTCTACTCTCCACAAGCTAATGAAGCTGAGCGCGTAAATATGCCAGTCCTCCAAATGCTCTGTTCCTACTTGGGCCAGAACCAGAAGAATTGGGATCAACACTTAAGTGATACGGCATTTGCGCTAAGAAGTGCGGTGCATGCGGCGACAGGCGAATCACTGTAATACTATACAGTTTTCGGACTACCCATGGTTCAACACGGCGCAGCGTACCCGATTCTTAGGCACCTAGGATCCATTAAAGGTGCAGAATGTTTGTTAGAATTAGGCTTAGATAAACAGCAGCTTTTTTGAAATAAAGTGTTTGACGAGCTAAATCGAGCACATAGAATAGGAGAATAGCACCCAGGTTCGGTCCCCACTCCGAGCGATCCCAAACAATTTTATTTGTTTTTTTTTTATTTTTATTTTACCATAAATATTATTTATGCAAGAATCTATTTAATCGACCTTTAGTTATTGATGTTTTTTCTGGTTTCTTTTCGAGCCTGAGGTCAAGTTTTTATTTTTGTTTTACAAGTGTCCGATATTTCGGCTCTCAACGAAAGCCATCTTCAGGGACTCTAAATACAAAAACACTTAGAATACAACAAATTTCAACAAAAAGGCAAATCGACTTACATTAAAAGAAAAACTTAAAAGCAAAACTATCATAAAGCATAAAAGGTCAAAGAAAATATAAATTATTTTTGCGTAGATGATTTCATCCTATGCTGTCAAGTGGCTGGACTTCGACTGATTTTGGTTTGTATTCTTTTTGTTTTATCGATCAGGTGTCTGTAAGCATGAGCGACGTTCTCTGTGTCCGTTTTGTAATTTATTCTTAATTCTGTCGGTGTGTTAGTTATATGTAGCATTTCTATCGTCATTCTCTTGTTGTAATTGCTCTCCTTTTGCAATATGCTAACGTTATCAAAATTTGGAGAATGTGAGAGTTCTGCACAGTGTGCCGACGGTGCTGTTTGTTGTGTTTCCATTATTGCGCGATCTTAGATTTGATTTGTGTCCACTAATCTTAGTTTTTAAATTATTTTTTGGCGTTCCAACGTAGATTTTTTCACGTTTGTTTTGCGTATTTCCATTACATGTTATGCTATGTATTACATTATTTTGGTCTATTTTGTCAATTTTGCTTTTTTTGTTGCTGTATAGTTTTTTAAGTGTATTGTCCATTCTGTATGCAATTTAATATTTTGCTTTGTCATAGAATTTAATTTTTGCCATTCTGTCTGCCACTTTTGGCACGTAGGTCATCAACTTCCATATTTTAGGCTGTTCTTTGTTGTCCTTGTTATGATTATGTTGTCCATAGTATTTATGTAGTAGCTTTTTGATGGCCTGTTGTGGAAAACTATTCATGGTTATTATTTTGGAGATGATTTCGTTGTTACTTCTGTGAAACATTGGGTCGCTTATTGTGAGTACTCGTCTGATAAAGTTGTATGCCGTGTTGAATATCATGTTTTTTGGATGTTTTGAAAAATAGTTCATTAGTCGTCCGGACGCAGTGGGTTTTTGATACCAATTTATTTTAATTACGTTGTTAGTCCTTGTGAGTTGAGCATCTAAATACGGTAATCGGTTTTCATGTTCTTCTTACTTCGCGAATTTAATATTTTTGTGACAGCTGTTAAATGCTTCTAGTTTTACGTCCACCTGGTCCTTTTTGATGATGGCAAATATATCGTCAACATATTTGGTTATTAGCCTGGGTTTGGTTGTAAATTTTTTCATACATTCTTCCAGTAGGTCCTCCATCATTATGTCTGCAATTATTGGTGAAAGTGGCGATCCCATAGGTAGTCCTTTTTGTTGCGTGTAGACTCGATCCTTATATTTGAAGTAAAGGGTGTCCTTTATACAAAATTTCAGGCTGTTTATGAAAAATTCCTTCTTCCATTTGGTAGATTCTTCTATATCGTCCCATTTATGTTCGATGATCCTGAGAGCGTAGTCCACAGGTACGCTTGGAAACAGAGAAACTACATCGAAGGATATCATTATCTCGTCGTCGTCTATTGGTCTGATATTCTATTTCTGAAAACTATGGAGTCTTTAACGTTGTATACCGATTTTTCTGTAAGTTTTTTCGCGTGTTTGCCAGGAATTTGCATAACTTATTGGCAGGTGCGTCTATATTTGAGCAGATAGGTCTTAGTGGTGTATCCAGTTTGTGGATTTTCGGTAGTCCATAAATGCGGGGGCTCTTGCAGTTGTTGATTTCAATTTGTACTTTTCGCTATTGTTGATGATGTTCTGTGTCGCCATTTTGTCTATGATATCGTTGGATTTTTTAGTAATGTTGCCGTTGGATCTTTCAATGTTCTTTTATATGTCATCATATCATTAACGATGTTTTTCATTTTCTTGTCGTAATCCTCTTCGTCCATCGCTCAGGGATATTTCCTTTGTCCGCATCCAAAATTAATATATTTTTATTTTGGTTAAACAATTTTTGAGTTCGCTCCACTGCCCTTGTTATGAATTTTTCAGTTTTGTCCCACTGTCTTTTGTTTATTTCATTGTCAAGTATGATTGCCACTCTTGTTCTCGCGATTTCTTGCTCTTCTTTTTCTTTAATTGTCTGTATGCAGTCCTCACTGTCAGCTATTATGTTGAATATTGGAAAATCTTGCTGCTTAAATGGTAGTGCGAATTTTGGGCCTAATGAGAGCGCCAATTTTGCATATTCTGGTATTTCGATGTTTGTATGGTTGGAGAACCAGTTGTTATTGTATATGATGTTAGTGTTATTGTTGTTTTTCTCTTTCAGTTTGTCAAATTTCTCTCTCAACAATTGTTTCGTTTTAGTCTCATACGCTTTACTTCTTATTTCTTCGTTGCTTAACAGTTGATCCATTTCTTCCTCGGTTAGGTATTGCTTAATGCTGTTTTGGTTTATATGGCTTTCCCTTTGGCAGGTTTTCATCATTATGTGTTTCTCTTGTATAATTAAGTTCATCATAATGCGTTTGGTTCTCTCGATAAAATTTTCTTTATCACTGACGAATTTTGGCGGGAGAATTTCATCATTATTATTTAAAACTGATGTCATTTGTTTGGTAGAATTTTCAATAAAGTTTGGAGTATAGTTATATTGTCTGCATTTAATTAAAAACGTTATGCTTTTTTTAATGCTGGTATGTTTGTCGATTGTTCTTTGATATTTGTTGATATCTTTGGAGATCCCTTTGCATTTATGCTTTATATGTTGGTATACCATTGTTGTTATTAGTATTTTTTCACGGCCGTGCTCTCCATTGAACTTATATATGCAAGAATTTATTTAATCGACCTTTAGTTATAGATGTTTTTTCTGGTTTCTTTTCGAGCCTGAGGTCAAGTTTTTATTTTTGTTTTACAATTGTCCGATATTTCGGCTCTCAACGAAAGCCATCTTCAGGGACTCTAAATACAAAAACACTTAGAATACAACAAATTTCAACAAAAAAGCAAATCGACTTACATTAAAAGAAAAAAGAAAAACTTAAAAGCAAAACTAACATAAAGCACAAAAGGTCAAAGAAAATATAAATTATTTTTGCGTAGATGATTTCATCCTATGCTGCCAAGTGGCTGGACTTCGACTGATTTTGGTTTGTATTTTTTTTTGTCTTATCGATCAGGTGTCTGTACGCGTGAGCGACGTTCTCTGTGTCCGTTTTGTAATTTATTCTTAATTCTGTCGGTGTGTTGGTTATATGTAGCATTTCTATCGTCAGTCTCTTGTTGTAATTGCTCTCCTTATGCAATATGCTAACGTTATCAAAATTTGGAGAATGTGAGAGTTCTGCACAGTGGGCCGATAGTGCTGTTTGTTGTGTGTTTCCATTATTGCGCGATCTTACATTTGTTGTATTCTTTTGTTTGTTTTGTTTTTGTATTTAGAGTCCCTGAAGACGGCTTTCGTTGAGAGCCGAAATATCGGACGCTTGTAAAACAAAAATAAAAACTTGACCTCAGGCTCGAAAAGAAACCAGAAAAAAAAAATATTATTTTATTTTATTTTATTTTATTTCATTAAATTTTGTTTTGTTGTCTTTTTTTTTGTTTATGGTATTACATATATTTATTTCGTTATTAATAAAATTTGTTGGAGTTTAATTTTAATTAAAAAGCCAGAACAACTATAATTAAATAAAATAATAATATTTAATAGAACAAAAAAAGAGGTAAAAGAAAAGTTCCTTGTCAGTGGGATTCGAACCCACGACTTCCCGGCTTGCTAATTCCGCGATCCTACAGCGGACACAGGGTGAACTAATTAAAGTACTCATATTTCTATATATTGCCGGGTAAATTTTTTCTCTTCATATGGATAGCACTGTTCTCTCTCATCTTAACAAAAAGCTGTTTCCAAGATGACTATGATTAACATAACTTAAAACTCTATTCTAATTTTAAAACTGTATTTTAATAAGAATGAGTTTTAGCTTGCAACTATGACTATGGGCCACTGACTTCAAAATTGGCCAAGTGGTATACCGCCGTAATTTTAGACAGAGTTCGCTAGTTGATAATTACAACGCTAAACTGGAATTGGAAACTCACTGTATGAATTAGACGATTCCTCGGGGAAAAAATTAGGCGTATACGATGCCAAGGACATGTTTGTAGCTTAGCTATCGGACTATCGGACAACCATTACCTGACTATGTATGTATTATGACGAGGCCACCGCCAAACAATGTACTTATACACCAAGCGTTTATTATCCTTTTTACAAAACACAGACACCCAGTGATAGGCTTGAATACTCAGTGATAGGCTAGGATACCCAGTGGTAGGCTAGGATACTCAGTGATGGGCTCAGACACAGTGAAAATGATGACGAACGGAACTGAAGATGTATGTATCAACTGTATGACCATGCGCCGAGAATAAAGCAAGTGATACCAGAACTGCCCGGCGGGTCGTGGGGCGGTGCCACACATTGGACACCAGTGAAAGAAAACATGTCAGGCTGTTTTATGAGATCCTTTTACGCATACGTTCCATGGTGCAGACACCATCGACGGGTGCGAGCCTGTAACAGCCCTCTGTTAGGTAAACATGGGTGTATGTGCACGTATGTGTTTGTATGCTGTTTGGTTGTTGGCATGTAAACAGGATTGAAAGTGCAAGTGCAATGATCTGCTTTACTTGGGGAAAGTAGGAGGCGCTAACAGTGCCAAAGCGATACGATCCTAGTCATGAATCCAAAAACGGTTGACTTCGACAGACCTTCGAAGGCCAGGAATAATTATCGAAACAATCAGAGTCTAGTTACCACTGGAAGCTAAAAGTGTGAAAGTGCGCGCCGCGGAAAACTTTGTTATATAATATAAAAGAAAATATACTTAGAAAATCTTCCGGTAATGGTTCTTGCACCGGTATTGATAGCGGTCCAGGATTTTGGTATTAACAGGAGCACAGCGAGAACCCACTAGCCCAAACCAGCAATCCCGTCATCACAAAGGTATGGAGAAAAGGTTAAAACCTCCTTTGTTTTATTTATACTTACGTACATGCATGAATGTCCGCAAGTGTGACACATACGTGCATACATGCATAGTGAAATGTTGGCAAAGCGACTTAAGTGATTTCTGAATAGTTTTAGAATGGCCGAAATTGAGGTAGGTCGTTCTGTTAGGCATCCACGTAGGTTGATCGTAGCGGCATATGGGTATGTTCATACATATGTAAGTGGCCCTACGTGCACTTTTCCATTTGTACACATGTGTATGCGTACGGACAAGACCAGATAAACACAGTAATAACAGTAAAGAGCAGTTGAAATTTATACCAGAACCAAAACTTAAAACTATATACATAGGGCACAAAGGACGGACATATGTATATCCACGCTTAGCGAGAGAGTCACAGCTCAGTGACAGGCACCGAGCGTATTGGAATGCGGATTGAAAACGAGTTGCAGAGGCGGCGAGAATCTACTCGCTAAGAATTATAAATTCAACGAGTTACTCACTTTGCAGTGCTGCCGACTAACCCAATTTGGCCCGGCCCAAGTGAGGCTCCACGTGGCTGTAGGAATGCGAGGTACCGGCAACGACGTTCCTGGAAACTGCTTTGGACACCCAAGTGCATCGACGTTTAATGAAGGCATCAAAGTGGATGGTTTTTAACCGTTCCCACTTTTTTTGTGGCACAATAATTTCTTATTTTTTTTAAATCTTAATATTTATTTTAATTTATTATGTTTTTTATTTTTGATACCTCAGGAATCAATTGTACATTTAATTTTTTTGTGGTGAACGTGAATTTATATTTGAATTTAAACACCGTGTATTTGTTTTTTTTGAATTTCGATTAGTTCACACTGTCCTTAAATTTAACTTATATTTTTCAATTGTTTTCTTGATTTTTGCAAAACATTTTTTTTTTACACTTGCACACACGCGAATAGTATTTTGCCGTAGTAAAGTCTACGCGGAACTAATTCGCTATTGCTCCATTGAAAACAAGTGGAAAAGGCGAGTGACCTTCGCTTCCACTCTACGTATGTACATATGTCTGTATGTATGAATATTATTTTGAATCACTAGTTTTCAGCTCCTTCGTTTCGTCTCCAATGCTGGTACCAACATCGGTGGGATGGAAAGGTGAGTGAATCGAAATATATATACATATGGATTATACGTTAGTACGCATGTACATGAGCAAGATAGCTCTAGATCACTATTTTTTTTTTTTGGTTTTGTTTTGCTAAATATCGTGTTTAAATATAATTATAGGGCGAAGTATACATAGCAACACTAGCAAGTTGTAGGTTAAGTATCGTAAGGAATTATGCAAGGTAGTTCACTAAATAAAGGATAAAGAGAGAGGAAGATAAACAGAAGCTATGCTTATAGGATTCATTTATTGAGTTTTTGGTTGAGATATGGCAGATAGTAATATGAGGCATTCGTTTTCTTGTGGTTGGTGTGGGTGTGGCCCACGACAACTAGGCTAGGGATGGGTTCGTAACTGTGACTAGTATAACGCAATGACAACGCTGACGAGACTATTTGACTGACGGACCAATTCAGGAAAGGGGACTCCACTCTCGCGTACGTAGCCGCAGTGGGGTCCAAGGCTGTTTGTGCTATAAAAACAGATGGGGTGGGATGGCTCCCCCTGACTGGACTGTTTTATACCGCTTTGTATTCTATCCGCTCCTCCTTTCGTGCCATCGGTTTCAAGGCATGAAAGTTTTGTTGATGGCTGTAGGTTTGGAGTGGTTGCAAGAACCACGCCATAGGCCGACGAGCTCAAGCCGGGCTGCCAGCGTGCCTGTCCCGCCACGACTTCCTTCCAGATCAAGTAGACATAAGTTGCGTTCCAGATGCTTAACGATATTCACGAAATTCACGATTTGCAGGAACAGCTGTTTTCTCCATTAATAAACCGTAGGTGGTCACCTGGAACGACTTCCTGTAAAACCCTGCAAATCGTGAAGCATCTGGAACGCAACTATAACAACCAATAAAATTATATCTGTATTCGTTACACCGTTCCATTCCATTTTTTACAAACTAATGGCCTTATTCATAAAAAATAAAGTAGCTTTAAAAAAGGTTTATAAACTGAAAAATGTGTGAAAACGTCATTGTGTAAAGCTCTTTAAACCTACTTTATTTTTTATCTAGCACTTAGCTTTTCAAACCGCTTAACTTGTAAAAAACCTTTAACTTTGTATAACCCAACTGTTTTAAATTGAAATTTAATTTTTCCCTTTATTAGTCAGTTGTATGAAATATTTTGAATGAAATATGAAATGTTAATTAGTATCACATGGCAACATCGGTGTCAGCACAATTCAGTACTTTGACATAAGTTTACAGACTCAGCGCTGCATGTATACATATGTATGCAGATACATAAAAACATAAAAAATTTTCATCTCTCCAAATTAGAATTCGTCCAGAATCGTGCTCTCGCTCGTTTTGTGCTCCACCAACTGTGCCATATCTTTTTCTATTCACTATTTTCCGAAGTTATACTAAATTGAAGTCCGCTAAATAAATTATTGTACATATTAATTGAACTTCGGCGTGTCATTTGTTGCAAATTATAAACTGTGCTTGCCGTCGGCCGTGTGTGCGCGAGAATCTGTACTATTGTGCGGTAAAGACTTTCGCGGATGCGCAATAAAGCCCCGTGAACTCCTCGCCTGCAATCGGTCAACCTCCACCGCTACTAGTCGCTTCCGGGACCTACCGGAAGTGCGCAACTATCCAGCCGAGTCCACCGTCTGTTCGCAAACCTCCACCAGTCAACCAGTTGCCTAGTCGAAAAAGTCCCCCAGCCGCTTGCCAGTCCACCAATCGTCCAGCCGCCAACGCAACCACAGGCCAAGCCCTGCAAGTTAGCCGCCTCCATCCGACCAGCCACACCGCTAGAACCTCCAGCCACTGGCGCGTCCATCAACCACAACCCCCAAAAGCCCAGACGGCTGTAAATTGGTCCTTCTCTCCGAAAACAAAGAATCGGCGACTCAAGCCTAAGTATCCACAAAAGCCGTAAGTAAAGATGAAATTCTTTTCTTATCAAAATTAGGGCTACATAAAAATGAATATACATATATAATTAGTACTTTTGGGGGAAAATATACACATACTTACATATTATTCGTTAGTTAACGACGAACGAAATATTTGTTTTGCAATACGGCTTGTCGACGGTAGATATACTTATAGAAAATCACGCCACAGAAGAAAACGAAACTAAAATTTTTATTTCCAAAACCCAGATTTGCTGCTTCTCGTATAAGTCAAATAATTATTGAAGATCACTGGGAGAATAATCAAAAGTGCTTATATTTATATTCCCCAGTAAAAGCACTATAATTTGCGTATATATATTCGTACATATGTACATTTAAATAAATAATGTGGTGTTGTTTCAAACATTCCCTTTGCTCGTATAAGCAGTATCCCGTTCCCAGTTCGTTCGTTCCGCTAAAGTGCCATATGTACATAAAAAGTGAATAGCATATACAGTGGGCCAAATACACATCTCTGCGTGATATAATTATAAAACTGAATATATGCTTATTTATTAACACATATTTCACACAAAACACGTATGTATATTCTGTGCTTACAGTATGAGCAGAAAACAGTTTCGCGGATAAACACGATACCATCCCTACCCATTTAAACAAATTGGGTTCTCAAATTTTCCTTAATTTAAACTAGTCGGTCTCAGTTCAACCATATACCTCCAATATCCACTTTTACATCCCTTTAACGGAGCTACTTAAATTTATAGCGGACTATTGTATCTTCTACATACCTCAGTAATATTTTTTTTTCCCCAAGCTCTCTGATTTCTGCATTCGTGAACATGAACTTAAATTCAAATCGGCAAATATTCGAAATAATAATCTTCACATAACCGTAAATTCTCAAACGTTTGATGTTATTAGCAACCCACACCGAAGACAAATCCAAAGGCCCCAAAATGAGTGATGACGAAAAAGGTCAAAGCGCTTCCACCGAATCACAACGTCCAAGGCGTTCAAGTGGAAAGTCCGCAAAAAACCCAAATCTTCGGTGTCATCCACTAAGTTTATAGCAGAGACTGATTATTTTATGGGTTATTCCACACGATTCAGATCAACCCCACTAGAAGATAATTCTGAGTCTGCCCTAAATATTAAGAATTCTAACTTAGATAATTTCTGGACACGAGTGCAAACTTCATATGATATGGTAGTAGAGACTGATGGGCATGACCTCCCTGAAGATTTTAAAACTTGTGCCTACAGCAAATACCGGTCATGCATCATCACCGATGAGGACACCAAGGCACAAATCGGTGACCAGCTCCACCTTCTCAAACAAATGAGCATTCCCGTGCCTGCGCACCCTACACCACAACTCAAAGACGAATCTAGCTTTGGCTTAAAAGTCCCTCCTTGTGATACTGAGGTCTTTTACGGGGGTTATGAACAATGGCCGTCCTTCCGTGACATGTTCACGGCGGTATACATAAACCACCCTAAACTCATAAAAGCGCAAAAATTTTAAAACCTTTAGTACAAAGCATAACGTAAAGACGGCCAGATCGTGAAACAATTCGCCCTAAGTGATGACAATTTCGAGCTGGCATGGGAAGCCCTCCGGTCCCGATATGAGAACAAACGTGTATTAGTGGACAACCAGATTCGAGTTCTAATGAACCTAAAGCCAATTCAAGTGGAGAACAGTGAAGACATTCAAAGGCTTCAATCCACTGTTAACAACTGCCTCCAAATCCTGGCAACCCAGAATGTATCCACCGAAACCTGGGGTCCCATTTTAATCTACTTAATCACCTCGAAACTCCCTGAGAACACGGTTTCTTTATGGGAACAGTCCCTAAGCTCGAGGAAAGACCTCCCCAACTGGCCCAAATGAAGTAGTTCCTCACCGCAAGATACGAGGTAGTCGAAAGGGTCGACCGATTTCGACCACCCAAAGACAAGCCTAAGATCGCAAATAATAGCAACAAAAGGCTACCCCCATCCCACAATAGGTCGTTTTCAAAACCACTACAAACCCTAGGGTCACAAAATAGATCCTTTTCTCAGGTTCAGTCACACATGACAGAAAAAAGAAAAAAGTTCGCTTGGCTTATCTGCAAACAACAAACCCATTCCCTCAGTCAGTGTCTCAAATGAAAAAGGCTCTCCATAAACGACCGCGAAAAACTTGTGATGGAACATAACTTGTGCGCTAACTGCCTGTCCCCCACGCATACTCTTCAAGACTGCCCATCTGACCGAACGTGTTATAAATATCAAAGAAGGCATCACACAACTCTCCACAAGGACTTAACCTCAACGCCTAGCCAGCGTCAACAAAAACCGCGGAGAACCAGTTCTCAGGTTGCAACAGCTTCTGCTAACCTGCAAGCGCCGGACCTTTCGGAAACCAAAGACGAACTCCCCCAATGTTCCAATCAAGTAAAATCCCTTTATACAGTAAATGTAAAACATAGAGGTGAGCTCTTCAAACTGAGAGCCCTCATTGATCAGGGCTCCGAACGCACTTTCATCTAATCGAAAGCCCAGTCTAGACTAAGGCTACCTTGCCAAGCTTCGAGTTATAGACCTCTGGTATGGGCGGAAAAATTATCCAGACCTCAAACAAGTTGTGCTCCTTGGTCAGCTCTGATCTAAAGCGCGAAATCCCAGCGCAAGCGATACTACTGCCCCAATTGACCAGGTTGCTTCCAAAATTACTTATAAATTCTGAGCAAAAGAAAAAAATGGTCCCATCTTAATTTAGCACATCCTAACTGTCATTTCGCTTCCCAAATCAACCTGATTATAGGCAACGATATGCTTCCCCAAATTTTGCTTGAAAGAATCTCTCACAACTTAGTTGCCCAGAACACCATATTCGGTTGGATCTTGAGCGGCCAGATCCCACAAAGAGTTGCAACTTTCTCTACTCAGGTAGAAGATTCCACAAATGAGCATTTGAATATGCAACTCAAAAAATTTTGGAACTTACAAGAAGTTCCAATATATGAAGACATCACCCCGAAATATGAGATATGGGAAGATTTTTATAAATCAATAAGTCAAGTCTTCCTGACAAAGTCGCCTTAGGACATTCTCGTACCGCAGCCTTGCAACAATTCTCAGAATCTTCTCAAGAAAGGCGATCTAAAACATCTTTATGACAGTTTTTTGGAGGAATATCTTACCTTCAATCATATGCAACCGTCGAGTTCGTATAAGATAACCTCACAGGGAAAATACTTCTCCTTTTATCTTACCCATCATGCAGTCATAAAGCCTGAAAAACGCGCCTCGAAAGTAAGAGTTGTCTTCAATGCATCAAAAAAATCGGGCACCGGCAACTCGCTTAATGATATTATGCATACCGGGCGACCCTACAGCCCTATTTGATGCTACTAGTTCTCAAATGGCGCACTTACCAATTTGCCTTCAATGGTGATGTGCAGAAAATGTATCGCCAAATTCTCTTACACGAAGAAGACCAAGACTTTCAAAGACTTATCTTTCTTTAACCACAGGAATACCAATTCAAGACTATAAACTGAAAACCGTCACATTCGGCGTTAATTGTGCTCCCTATCTAGCCATATGCACTCTCCACCAATTAGCACAAGACGTAAAAATTACCCACCCCTTGGCTGCGCCCATATTAACCAAAGGAATCTATGTAGATGACATCTTATCTGGAAGTCATGACCTGCTCACTGCTACCAAGGCTCTTACCCAAGTCATCCAAGCCCTAAAATCAGCCGGTTTTGCCTTGAAAAAAAAAACACGGCTAACCATCCTAATATTCTGAAAGACATAAGTAAGGAAAATCGGCTGGACATCAACTTCCTCGAGTTTGAAAAGGCAAGCACTACGAAGACTTAAGGGATTCAGTGGAACGCCCTCACTGACTCCTTCTCTTATACAGTTTATCCCATCCCAGCATCATCCGCGAACACAAAACGGCAAATCCTCTCATCTGTGGCGAAACTTTTCGACCCCGCAGGATGGCTTACGCCGATAATCATGCAAACCAAGACTGACTGAGACGAGCAGGTCAAAATGGATACAGTTTGCCAATAATTTACAATCCATCTCAAATATCCAAATACCTCGATGGGTGAATTATATCCCCGATAGTCAAGTTGAGCTCCACGGCCTCTGCGCCTCGGAAAAGGCATATCGCACCACCATATATCCTCTCGTCTTTTGGTAGCCAAAAGCAAAGTGGAACCCTACGAACCATCAGCCTACCCCGTCTAGAATTGTGTGGAGCTCTCCTACTAGCCAAACTCGTCGCGTTCGTCCAAACCCTCCTTAACCATCCGAAATCGTTCTAGCATGACTAGAAAAATCACCCCATACGTGGAAAACATTTGTTTCCAACCGCACTGCACAAATCATCGACCTATTTGGAAACCCCACCTGGCGACAAGTACGCAGCAAAGACAATCCAGCGGATATGGGAACCAGAGGATGCAAACCCATAGATTTAGCAGCTTCCTCCCTCTGGTGGAATGGTCCGGAATGGCTAACAAGCCCCACCGAAGCCTGGCCGAAATCTTCAACGCGAGGTATTAACGAACCAGCATGTCGACGAATGGAGGCACTCCATGCCGCTGAAGAAGAGCCTGACATTCTAGACCGGTTTTACTCATTTCCGCGCGCCCTCAGTGTAGTGGCGTATGTCTTCCGACTTATAAACACCCTGAAACGTCGAGTAGAAGGAGTTCATAGTGTTCACCCTATGTCCCTTACCCACGAGGAACTCCATACTATGAAATACCGGCTTATAGCTTTCACACAGACTCGACATTTTCCTCGCGAAAGGGCTGCTTAGAAAATTTAAAATCGATAAGCGGAGTCCTTTGCTTACCCTCAATCCGTCCATCGATAAGCATAACCTACTCCGTGTCAACGGTCGATTAGGTCACGCCACCTTAAGCTACAATGAGCGACATCCCATAATTATTCCCGAGAAATCCCGATTCGCCACCCTCTATCTACGCTTCTTGCACGAGTTGCTTCTCCACAGAAATACGTCTGACGTCACAGGTCACCAGACAGGAATTCTATATCCCCTGGCTCAAGCCGCTCATGAAGAAATGCATATTTCAATGCAAACCCGGCACGGTCCACAAATAGCAAATGCGCTCTCAAATAATGGCAGCTTTGCCATCTGAGCGGTGCACCTTTTCTCCGCCGTTTACGTTCACCGGTGTGGATTTTGCGGGGCCTTTTCAAATAAAGGTCTCAATGGTAAAATCACATACTTTAGTGAAGGGCTACGTCGCCACCTTTGTATGCTTTACGACAAAGGCGGTCCACTTGGAGCTATGCTCTGATCTGACCACAAAAGCTTTTTTAGCTGGATTTGCTAGATTTGTTGGACGCCGTGGCTATCCGGCCAAAATCATGAGCGATAATAGCACAATCTTTATAGGAGCCAAAAGAGCAACGGAGAAAGAATTTATAGACTTCATGAAAGAAGTGTCACAAGAAGTCGTTCAGAAATGTTCCCCTCAAGGGATCAACTGGCAGTTTATCCCCCCAGTGCCCCTCATATGGGTGGGGTATGGGAATCTGCGGTTAAAAGTTTTAAACTCCATCTCAAAAAAACCGATGGAGCCCACAAATTTACCTTCGAAGAGTTAACTACTCTCTTAATTAAAATAGAAACCGCTTTAAATTCCAGGCCAATCTCATCCCTCTCCCAAGATCCATAGGATTTCACGGCGCTTACTTCTGGCCATTTTCTACGTGGCACCTCACTCTTATCACTCCCAGAAGTGAACCACCAAGATCTATCGTTAGTTACAGGTGGGAAAAGATGAAGGTCTTGCATCACGAATTCAGCCGCCATTAGAAGGAAGACTACCTTACAGATCTGCAAAAGAGATATAAGTGTATAAACACACAACTAGAGCCGATAGTGGATCAATGTGTCCTCACAAAGGAGGATAATCTACCCCCCACTGTATAGCGCCGAGGCCGTATAGTAAAAACACATCACGGCGAGGACAGGCATATTAGGTTAGTCGACGGGCACACCCAAACCGGCACGCTAACACTACTCATTGTAAAATTGTGCCTCCTACCCGCGAACGATCTACCCAGACCTGTAGAATATCAGACACTTTAAAACCTACCCTCAAGCCCACTCTTCTGCTGACTCGACTGCCGCACTGTTAACTTTTCTCGCTGATCACCACTGTAAGCACACTCCCTTTATGAACGTATGCCTATCATTAAATAAATATATATGCCCCAATCCCATATGTTCTCCAGGCAATTATCCTAAAAAATATTCGCCTCACTAATTGCCGCCATTCGACACATATCTTTACAGATGGAGATGGAAATCGACACCGGCAGTAGTCCGAAACCAGCACCTAGACCAGCATCAAGACCTGCACCTCGCCACACGCGGCTGTCGAGAGCGGTGGCACCGCCTGACCCGGTCGTCGAACCGCCGCCAAAGAAGGATGCCGATTATGTGCTCGGCAACATGCGCTGCGTGCCTGTCGAGTCTTTCAGGCAATGCAACCTGGGCAGCGATACCTTTTCGCACGGGCGCATGGCTTTTGTACGTATTGCCTTGCATTGTCCCACCAACGCAAGGAATGCTCATCAGCTGCAGCCTATAGAGTGTGCGGACAGATACACCATACCCTCCTTCATCGAAGCTCGATACGCTCGAAACCACCAAAGCAGTGCCCAGTAGGAAACCATCGCACGGAACCACCAAAGCAGCGCCACGGAGGCAGAAAGCGCATGCAACCACCTAAGCAGCGTTGTTCAACCAGTAGTCGCAAGAAGTCACCACAGTCGACCACCCAAGCAATTAGGGGTAAAACTACCAAGTTTTTGGTACAAAATGCGATCCGTACGCTGAAGGAGATTCAGAACAGCATAGTCGCTTAGTGCGCCTAGAGGGGGCAGGATGTACAAGCGAGGTCGCCGTATCTCACACTTAGCTTTGTAAAACGCTTAACTTTTAAAAACCCTTTAACTTTGTATAACCAAACTGTTTTAAACTAAAATTCCCTTTATTATTCATTTGTAAGAAATATCGTAAATGAAATATGAAATGTTAATTAGTATCACATGGCAACATCGGTGTCACCACAATTCAGCTTTTTGACATAAGTTTACAGACTCGGCGCTATCCTGAATCGTGCTCTCGCTCGTTCTGTGCTCCACCAACTGTGCCATATCTTTTTTAATCGCTATTTTCCGAAGTTGTACTAAATTGAAGTCCGCTAAATAAATTATTGTACATATTAATTGAACTTCGGCGTGCCATTTGTTGCAAATTATAAATTGTGCTTGTTGTCGGCCGTGTGTGCGCGAGAATCGGTACTATTGTGCGACATAAAACCACGTGAACTCCTCACCTGCAATCGGTCAACCTCCACCGCTACTAGTCACTTACAGGACCTACCGGAATTGCCCAACTATCCAGCCGAGTCCACCGTCTGCTCGCAAACCTCCACCAATCAACTAGTTGCCTAGTCGACCGAAAGTCCCCCCAGCCCCCTGCCAGTCCACCAATCGTCCAGCCACCAACGCCACCACCACCAGCCTGCAAGTTTGTTAGCCGCCTCCATCCGACCAGCCACACCGCTAGAACCTCCAGCCACCGGCGCATCCATCAAGCGCAACCCCCAAAAGCTAGAGCCCAGACGGCTGTGAACAATGTAAGACAGATACCCGAACTTGATATGATTATTCAAGGAGAAATATCACGCACACTAACGGCCAATCAAAGTCCTCATGTCAGAAAAAAGCTCATTAACTAACTTCAAAAGAAATCTACGCAGAAGCATGACAGACGAGATGATTCACTGGGTATGCATAGAACAGCTTCATTAAATTTTAACCCAAATGTCAAGGTTTTCATAATCATTAAACACCTAATTGGTAGCGACAATGTGTACATTAGACTGATTCAAAAGACCGATTTTTTGAGATTTATGTGCGATGCATTAAAATCTTTGAAAGCGTGAAGAAAAAACATGTTGCTCAACGCAATTTTCAATTTTAACCAAATCGCGCATCTGAAATACATACATCTTCATCAAAAATATCGTCTATTTACCACAAATATCGAGTTAAATGCTTGAAATTTCGCACATACCATTACTAAAGACCATAAAATCGACTAATGGAATTTAATTAAAAACTTTTCTCGTTAATAAATAATTAATGGTTAACTAGCAAAAATTAATTAATCCTTCTTCTTCTTTATTGGGGCGGTAACCGCCTAAGCGATTTGGCCGAGTTCAAAACAAAACGCCAGTCGTTTCTCTTCTATGCCAACTGACGCCAATTGGAAACGCCAAGTGAAGCCAAGTCCTTCTCCATTTGGTCTTTCCAGCGCAGAGGAGGCCGTCCTCTTCCTCTGATAACCCAAAAACTTTTTGAGCTAAAATTTGAGAAGAACTTTTAGGACACCTTCAGAAACTATAATACAACAACAAAAACATCCACCCTCATAATTTTTTAGGGTTAAAACCCTTTTTAAACTTTTGGGGCTATGTGGGTGGGTTAAAATCGTTCCAATTTTCATGTAGGAATGGCCACCAGTGTACCTTGAAACACTGAAGGGAATAACACAAAGCAACCCCGTTGGGACGATCACATTAAAATGAAGAGAAACTAAAAAAGGACAATAGGGGTTAGTTAAAAACGATCAATAGAGATTTTTCTTTGACATTGCAGAAAGTGGAGTGACTCTTTACTTTTTTTCAGTTAGCGAGCATCAAAAAAAGTTCAAAGATGTTAGAAAAACTACGGTAATGAGGTAATGGGAGTGAATTTTGCAATAAGTATCTTCAGTTGCTTCTACATAATTATCATTATCTGCCCATTTTATGATATTCCGTTGCAAGAACGAAACATCTTCAAAGCAAAGTACAGCAAAAAATTGGTAACTATTTACTGTCACAAAATTCTCCAGTTGAAGGCCCTTGATTTTTTTAACATTTATTTTTGCTCTTACCATTCCACTTTTTCTTTCAAAAGTCGTCCACATACCAAAATGAAAATACAACAGATTCGGTCACATCAACATTCTAACCAACTACCCCGATACGTTTAGGTCCCCAGACTACACAACACCACCGATGGAGCTCGAGGATAAGTTCTCCATTCGTATGCCTTCGAGGAAGGACTGGGAGGACGACTCGGTCTGGGGCCTCCCAGATAACACCACAGCCATCTAAACGGGTGGCTCCAAACTAAATCTGGGGAATGGGATACACTCGAAAGACCTCTCACTAGATCTCTACTTTAGGCTAACAGACAATGGCAGTGTCTTCCAAGTAGAGCTTGCGGCTATAAAAGAGGCTGCTTTACTTAACCTGCCTTCAGTAACTATATACTCCGATAGCCAAGCAGCTATCAAGTCATGGAATGCTACAAGACCTCGTCTATAACTGCGATAGAATGTAGGAAAGCCCTTAACGATCTAGCTTCAAAATCTATTACTCACATCATGTGGGTACCAGGCCACTGGGATATTCAAGGTAACTGTGCTGCGGACGAGCTTGCGAGTAAGGGAATCACCCTGTCTGACGTCAACTCCTCGCATGCAGCGGGCATACCCCTATCTAAAACAAACAAAAGATGTTCGGAAAAACCCGCGTGTGGGACGACTCGACAAATCTAGCCCAACTTTAACAAGAAAAGATCTGACGCACTTATTCGGTTAGAACGCCCTCTACTTAGGCTGGTGACCGGTATTATTACGGGCCACTCCTTAATGGGAAGGCATGCTAGCAGAATGGGCTTGCCGGCTAATGACTCCTGCCGTGGTTGCCGCGACGAGGACGAAATCGAGAGTGTAGAGCACCACCTCTGCCACTGCCCCCCATTTCACCACCACCGTTTTATCTGTTTTTTCACTGTAATCTAAGTGAAGCAGGCATTTACGAATTCTCGACGTACGGGCTCGAACTCGAGCTGTTCATTGGTATCACAATGGACACAATGAGTCTAAGTATGCTTCTCTCCCATGTGGAATGTAGGCAGCCGCTTCAACCTAACCTAACCTACCATTCCACTTTTCTTTTAAAGTCGTCCACATAACCTCTGTCGAAGGTTACCTTCAATATTTTTGCAATAGATTCTTTCGTTGAGAATGTATATACTATGTGAACTGAGTTTCTTAATCGCCGTCTTTGCTATTTTTTTGCCGCCTTTTTTGAACTCTTCTAAATTTCCCTGAAACACCACACCTCTCTGTGATACTTGAATTATAAATAGGGCAATGTATAGGGATGTCGGAAAAACATCGATGCATCGAAAATATCGATGTTTTGCTTCGATGCATCGAAAATTTTCCACTCGAGGTATAAATATTCGATGTATCGATGCATCGATGTATCGATGTTTTTTGAAAACTGACATCTACGGTACATTGAACCGTCATTCCAGTTTTTCAATTGTTCAAAAAAAAGAAATGACTTTGGCCAAAAAATTTAAATGGCTGCAAGAAGTTCCGCTAGAAACAAAATTAGCTCAGTTGCAGTAATTTATTTAAAATTTTCTAAAATTTTGCTAATAACATATTTTGTTGTGAGATATTATCTATCCTATGCAAATCGATGCATCGGTGTATGCCCTTCGATGCATCGAAAAATATCGATGTACATTTCGATGCATCGAATCAAAGAAAAACATCGATGTATTTTTGCCACTGATATCCCTAGCATTGTACCATCCAAACATATCAACTGATAATATAAATACACATTCGCGTCACTGAAATGACTGCTATGGGCTATGCAAAATTATTTACGTATGTTTTTAAACATCCATTGTATAACTTTTTTGGGTTATAGCGATAACAGCAATACGAAATTATGTAATTGATATACAATTTGATTGCGAAGCCACCCCTGTCCCAGCAATGGGTTGTGCGCTGGGCTTAGGACGCGCCACTTAAAAACCACTTCCAGTGCAGAAGCAAGGCAAAGCCTCGGATGAGACCCCCCTTATGAGGACGACCACAGCAAACGTTTAAAGGACTACGATTTGAGGGCATGCACCTGGAATGTCCGGACCCTTAATTGGGAAGGTGCCTCTGCCCGGCTGGTTGATGTCCTCGTAAGGACAAAAACTGAAATCACCGCCATCCAACGAATGCGTTGGACGGGGCAATGCAAACAATGTCTGGGGCCTTGCGACGTCTACTACAGCTGCCATGTAAAGGAGCGCAAATTCGGAGTTGGATTTGTGGTGGGAGAGAGACTCCGTCGCCGAGTACTGTCGTTCACCCCGGTGGACGAGCGTCTAGCCACAATCCGCAGCAAAGCGAGATTCTTCAACATCTCGCTCATCTCTGCCCATGCCCCGACGGAAGAGAAGGATGAGGCATCCAAGGATATCTTCTATGAGCGCTTGGAGCGCACGTACGAGCGCTGCCCCCGTCATGATATCAAAATCGTGCGTGGCGACTTCAATGCCAGGGTGGGCAAGGTTCTTTGGAACCACCGTCGGAAAATTCAGCCTCCACGACGAAACGTCCGACAGCGGATTGAGGCTGATCGACTTCGCCGGGGCCCGAAACATGGTAGTATGCAGTACTAGGTTCAAGCATAAAAAGATCCATCAAGCTACGTGGCTGTCTCCGGATCGAAAAACGAGAAACAAAATCGATCATGTTGTGATAGATGGAAGGCACGCTTCCAGTGTTTTAGACGTACGCACACTCCGAGGCCCAAACATCCACTCGAACCACTATCTTGTTGCAGCCAAGATACGCACCCGCCTCTGTGCAGCAAAAAAGGTGCGCCCAAATATGCAAGGAAAGCTTAACGTCGAAAATCTGCAATCACAACAGACAGCCAGCGCTTTCGCTACTCGACTCTCACACCTGCTCTCAGAGAGCACTCTTCAACAAACCGACATATGCGAGCAGTGGAACCACATTTCCCGCTCTTTAATTACCGCCCCCGAAGAAGTAGTCGGATTTCAGCGAGCCCGAAAGAACAACTGGTACGATGAGGAGTGTCAGGAGCTGCAGACAGGGCCACGCTGCGATCGGGTGCAACGCGCGCAATGTGGGACCGCTATAGGGATCTGAAGAGGGAAGCGCGATGTATTGGCCGCAATAAGAAGAGAGAGGCCGAAGTACGTGAGTGCGAAGGGCTTGAAATGCTGGCCGACAGGAGGAATGCCCGAAAATTTTACCAGAGTGCAATGTGGGACCGCTATAGGGATCTGAAGAGGGAAGCGAGATGTAT
>NW_023458555.1:99754670-99754838 GCF_013731165.1 Rhagoletis pomonella | reverse complement strand
ACAGATATGTATGTAAACAAAACTACTAAGTATCTTATATTTTCTATCGGTTTCCAAATATTTGTTTTTTTTGCTTTTCTCTTATCAAAAGAGTTTTAAATATGTACAATTTTTTTTGTATAAAAACAAAAGCCCATCTAAGTTTTTAGTATTAGCAACTGGCTTTTT
>NW_023458555.1:99733596-99734670 GCF_013731165.1 Rhagoletis pomonella | reverse complement strand
GCCCTTCTACCAAGGGCGTATTGCGAGATACTGGCCTCGTATCTAAGGGATAGGTACTTTCGCGTCAGGAATGAAAACTCATTCTCTGCCCTGCAAAAAATAAATGCTGGAGTGCCCCAAGGGAGTATTCTGGGTCCTGTTTTGTATCTTTTATACACACACGACTTGCCAAGTCAGGAGAAATTTGTGACTGCAACATTTGCTGATGACACGGCGATCTTGGCGATCGGAAAAACGGTAGAAGAATCTACAAATGCGCTACAATCTGCAGTAAATTCCGTAGTGACCTGGGCAAAGAAATGGCGCATTAAGTTAAATAACACAAAGTCGGTGCACATAGTTTTTACTCTAAAGAAGTTATCATACAAACCAATCTTCATAAATGATATTAGCGTTCCCTATGTCAACGAAGCACAATATCTCGGCCTTACACTTGATGCTAAGCTGCGCTGGAAAGCGCATGTTAAGAAAAAGCGAGAAGAGCTCAATATTAAACTAAGTAAACTAAATTTTCTAATTGGCAGGCATTCGAAACTTTCAATTCACAACAAGCTATTACTTTACAAGCAAGTGTTGAAGCCGGTTTGGGCTTACGGCATTCAACTGTGGGGTTGTGCAAGCGAATCTTGCATAAACATCATGCAGAGGTTTCAAAATAAGGTACTACGAGGTATAGTTAATGCTCCGTTCTACGTGAGGAATTCGGACCTGCATCGCGATCTTGGTATGTCCACTGTCGCTGACGTGGTTAAGCAATCTGCCAGAGCTCATCAACAGCGGTTGATATCTCATGTCAACTCGAGTGTCTCCAATCTACTCTTGGTTTCAACATCCCGGCGGCGTCTCAAACGCACAACTGTGTGTGACCTGATGGGAAGCTAGTAGCAGCACTTGTATTTTAAGTATTTTTGTAAATATGTAAATTACATTTCGCTTACCACAAACTCTTAAATTTATTCCAACAAAATTGCTTGTTAGTATGTCTTTCGTGTTTCATATTAGTTGCAGTATCAGAGTGTATTAATGTCACCTTGTTTAATGCGTTAATAAAAAAAAAAAAAAAAAAAAAAAAAA
>NW_023458555.1:99716410-99733496 GCF_013731165.1 Rhagoletis pomonella | reverse complement strand
GTTAAAAAAAAAAAAAAAAAAAAAAGAGATAATTTCTATCAAAAAATGAAAGGATTGTAAAGGTACATTATTTAGCTTAGTTTAGGAATTTTTAAGGAAAAGAAAAACTCTCATGATTCGCAGACTTTCGCATATATGTATATGTGCCTTAAAACCATTTCTTTTTTTGTCGCGTACGTTATCACCTGGTTTTGAACGGATATTTTCCACACCAAAGTTTCGAGGCTGCTTATTTTTTTCTCAAACATAGTACCCTTTGGTTGCAACTTAACCGTAATCTTTTTTTTTTCAGTAACTTCTATTTTTGATAGATTTACGTTACTCTATAAGCGTACGAATGTCGCGTACGGCTGTATGGAAACACCCATATATGTATTAATCAAAGTTGCTTACGTAATACCAAGCTTAGCTCTAGAGTAAATTGTCGTATGTGAGCTGCATTTGTGTTGTGTTTACAACATGTTGTATAGTTTAGGTTAGAGTGCGTTGCAAATTGTTATCCGTTCATTTACAAGTGCCGGATTTGAAAAATCTATTATGGAATTTTGTTTAAGAATAGAAAAGTTTAGTTTTTCTCACTTTTCAGTTTTCGTTTCTGGGTATTCACTGTGGGCGGATGAAAAAATTTCGAGCGAAACTCCCGACAAGGCTGAATGAGAATATGTGACGCGTACATTTATTTGCCGAGTATGGTTCGATTGCTTCGAAGATAGTTTGAATTCTTCGACATTGTACTTTCAGTGTTCGTAAACCATTCGCTGATTAAATTATGAAACATTGCCTAACGCAACCGAAATTTACAAAGATTGGCGAACACCAGTGCAAATCAAAAACCTCAGCACCGCGCCCAAGTTAATGCAGGACGACCTCAGGGGGAACAAGCACCTTAACAACTGAAACAAATTCATTTCGTTGATAACTCTGATATCGAAATCGATCAGTGTTTTGCGATTAACTGTGCGATAAAACGCGGACACAACGCTTTGGTTAGGATATTTAAAATGGCAATGGAAGACATGCTTTCTGACGACCACAAAACCACAATCAGAGCAGAGAAAAGTCTCACTGTTAAAAATGAAGTGAATAGTTGGTGAAAGTGTTGTAGAAAAATGTTTCAACAAAAAATTAATTTAGGGCGAGACGACGTTCACCGGGTACGCTAGTATGATATAAATCGTTTTTGTTTTGCGAATGCTATGTTTTTAAATCGTGTACACAAGTACTGTATTTTTAAGTTTGTTTGAAGTAAAATTATTTCGAAAATATTTATTTTACAAGTTGTGCGTTTGCAATGTTAACAGGGGTTCCTTTTTTAAATCCGATAATTTCAGGTTAATTTGCTTTAAACTGTACGATATTTTTATTAGAGAAAATGTCTTAAATTAGCGATACACGATTTGCATCAGAACTTAGCACACTTAACAATAACTTCTAGCGACGCGGTCCTCTATTTATTTATTGCCTCAACGGTTATCAAATTGCGGGTAGGTGCATACATATGTACCTATGTACATCTTCCTATGTACCTTCATGTTTTTGTATATATGTGTAATCACCAAACCGTCCTGAAGTGGTGTTTTCGGATTCATTGAGCAAACGAACACCAAAGGAAACTTCTGGGATTCAACTACAATACGCATTGAGGAGGGATGAAGAACGTGTGCTAGGTGCTATTTGGTGTGAACAAATTGTTACTTATCTTGAGTGCATGAGGATATTGATAAGAGGCAAAATTTTGAGACAGACCGTTTGTAGATGCCGTTTTGGGTACGAATAGTTACTACTCTGACTAAGTTATCTGGACCTGGATGAAGCTCTATGACGCGTCCCATTACCCACACGTTGGGTGGTAGCCTTTCATCCTTTATGATAACGAGATCATTCATTTGAAGATTTAGACTTTGGTGACACCATTTTGGTCGTGTTTGGAGGTGCCAATCTGATGTTCACTGCTTCCAAAATTGGTGAATCATTCGTTGTGTTTGAGCGAATTGTTGGCTGAGTGATACATTAGCCGCTGGAGAGGCGTTTGGTGGCGAAAGCAGAAAGGGCACAGTGGTCTGGAGTTTAAACAGGCTTCGATACGCGCCAGAAGGGTTGCAAGAGCTTCGTAGGTAAGTCTTGCACCGCTCACTGTTCTCTTTAAGTGATACTTAACCGATTTTACATTCGCCTCCCAAAGTCCTCCGAAATTTGGTGAATGGGGAGGGTTGCCACTGTATACCTTGGCTTGCTAATTTCGGTACGACTTCTTGCTCTATGTCTTCCGCAAATTTGCGTTCCTTCATTTGAAGTACCTTGTCAGCGCCTATAAGATTTGTTCCGCAATCGCTGTAGATGTCTTTGCACAGACCTCGACGTCCAATGAATCGTTGCAGGGCCATGAAGAAGTTTTCCGTTGACATGCCTGTGACTGCTTCAAGATGAATGCACTTTGTAGCTAAACAAATGAAAATAGCGATGTACCCTTTGTACACGATTTTAGCTCGATTGCGCCGGTGTAATCGACACCTGTTGCGAGGAACGGGCGTTGTGGTGGGTTGACTCGATGAAATGAAAGTTCACCCATCAATTGACTACCAACTTCCGGCTTATTTCTAAAACATTTTATGCATTTTCGGAGCTGTTTTTGCACAGTGCGTCTGGCATTTATTATCCAAAACCGCTGGCGTAAATATGTTAAGGTAAGTTGCGCACCGCCATGTAATGTCGTTAAGTGCGCGTGAGTGATAACCGAACTAGTGAAATGAAGCTTACTTGGTAAAATGATGGGGTGCTTCTGATGAAATAGAAGATTGGAGCGCTGAGTTCGCCCACGCACACGAAGAATTTGCTGCTCATCAAGAAACGGAGTTAAGCTAGTAAGTTTGCTTCTATGTGGAACAGGTTTTTTTTTATTTCAAACGTTGTGTACTTCGGTGTTGAAGTTTTCTTGTTGTACGAGCCTGACAACCTTTGCTAGACTTTGGTTTAGCTCGGTGACCGACAAAGGTCCACTTATGCGGGCATAGCTCTGAACTTGGCTATTCGGTACGAAACGGAAGATGTGCGCACAAACGCGTACGGTTTTCGTTAGCGACGAGTACCGAAGAATAACCAAGCATTGACAAATCGTGAAATTTACGTGAAGCAGCTTCTTTTTAACTTCAGATATTTCTTCGTTGATGTGCAATTCAGGCGTTCTAAATTTCGGCCAGTTATCTTCAACTAACAGCAACCACTCTGGGCCAGACCACTGCAGCCTGATCGTTGATAAACTGACTGGTGTTAGCCCCCGTGTTGTGCAATCATCTGGATTTTGCATAGTATCGACGTGACTCCATTGTGACGGTGAAGAGGTTTGTAGTATCTTGCCAACTCGGTTTGTAACCCATGTTTGGCATCGATTCGGATCGCCATTAATCCAGTAAAGCACAATCGTAGCATCGGTCCAATAGAATATTTTTAAATTTGTGTACGGTACTGACAATGCTTTTTTGGTACACTCAATTAATTCAGTCGCCAGCACTGCTCCGCACAACTCGACGAGTGGTATAGTTAACGGTTTTGTTGGGGTGACTCTGCTTTTTGCGATGAGAAGCGTTGTAAAAATTCTACCATCACTGCATTCTACCCGTAGATAAACACATGCTGCATATGCATGTGGAGCCATCGCAAAATACATGGAGTTGTAAGGATTTAACACGATTTGGCTCATAGTTCAACCATCTCGGCACCGTGATGCAGGGCAGCTCCGACAAAGTCTTTAGAAAACCTTGCCATTGGTGATTAAGATTTATTGGTAGCGTTTCATCCCATGCCAATGGTGTGAACGTGTGATCATCGCGTTGTACCTTAAAGGACCATACCGATTTCAGTATTATTTTGGCTGCTACAATAACCGGTGCAATTAACCCCAGTGTTTGTGTTTCCTCCAATTTAAAACTACTGCTGGCAGATCATTTTGAATTGCCCGTCCGACACACAGTACGCCATTTAAGGATTTGCCGTTGTTCGTCTTGCACGAGGCGTCAAACAATATTCTTAGCTTTGTGGTTAGGCTTTCCTCCTTTAACACAGTGTGGTGAGGTAATACATCTGACTGTTGGAGCATTTGAGACAAGTTTGACGAAATGCTGTTCCTCAGTGGTCGTGGCAGGGGTTATTTGGTTCAGGGTGAAATATTCCCGAATACCCTCTTCATACCGGGATCGTAATTCATCGTTGCGTTGTAGCTTTCGCTCCAGTGAATGAAAGCGGTTGAGTGGTATTTTTTTGGATTTACCGAGGGTTTGAGATTTATCAAACAAATTTTTCAATGGAAGTCGCACTAAGTATTTTCCATTTTGTTGGCGCGTATGCGTTTGTTGAAAATGTGTTTTACACCAGCTTTCTTCTTGCGAGAGAGATCTCTCGGTGGGTACTTGATCGATTTCGAAAAAACGTTGTACAAGTGATTCCAGCTCGAGGGTGAAATGGTTACAATGAATACTAGCAGCATTAATTTTGGGGGGTGGAAGTAGTATTGCCAGACAATATCCATCCCAGATGGGTGCGCTGGGCTATTGGTTCATAAAATCCTCCAACACGTGTTTCTGGCAATAAAAGGCTAGCAAACATGTCAGCACCCAGAAGCAAGTCTATACGGCGTGGCTGGCTGTACGTGGGATCTGCTAACTGCAGTCCTCGAATATGAGCCCATTGTTTTGGCTCGATTGTTTGACTTGGCAGTTTAATGGTGAGTGCTTTTAAAACAAAGGCGGTGCCGACCGCGACATGGTAGTAAGGGTTCACATACGAGTACATTGTGAAATTTACAGTGTGCTTACAACGATGCGCGATGTTGCTGCCCACCCCAGATATATCTGCCGAAGTACGGTTGCGTGTCAAACCGAGTATTTGCACGGCATGCTCTGAAATGAGTGTGCCTTGATCTAGTAGCGCACGTACTGCCATGGACTGACCCGTGCCGCCGTTATTGAGCGGGACGAGAGCTGTGGCTAAAAATACCTACGAGTCTGCTTCTGTGACTGTTCTGTAAGAAGCTGAGCAGTGTGCGTTAACCTGGATGACGTGGGGTTTTGATGATTCGTGGTCTGACTCTGAATGCTTTCAACTTGGAAGATTCGAGCTGATGGGTTTAAAGCTGTTTGAGATTTACCACCCTCGTGCGATTGAGTGGGTTCATTTTGCTGTGAGGACTTTGACATTCGAAAATGTAGAAGAGTGTGGTGTCTTTGGCTACACTGTTGACAGATCTTCGTGCTGGTGCAACGGGAAACGGTATGAGCCCTGCTCAGGCAATTTAAACAAAGTTTTGCCTTGTCCGCGATAGACTTTCTCTCAAAGCAATCTTTGGCGTGGAATTTAGTACAGCGCCGCAGAATGTGCTTCGCCACACAGAAAGCATGAATTGACGTTCTTCGTTTGCCTAGTGGCGTGAAAACTATTACTGTAATGGCTGTATGGCTGTATGGCCTTTGAAAGCCAACATTGGCGTTTGGTTGACGAAGTATGATCAGCCACATTGCTGGTCTTTGATAGAACACATTTATTGTCACCAGACGCTTATTTAAAAATCCTTCTAACATTTCAAAGGTGGGGATGTTAATGTCACACTGCCGAGGTAATATTCCCAAGCTTGATGGGTGTCTTTTGGCAACTTTGTTGACAAAAGATACGCAATCCACTGATTGCCCTGTGAAATAGGTATTTTCAAACGACTGAACTCATTTATACAGACATTTGCTACGTTCAGCCAAGACTTGAAGTCGTCTGAGCACTCTTTAGTAAGTGCAGGTTGGGTGAAGAGCTAGTTCATGTGATGCGTGAGTAGTAGACGGGGATTATTATAACGATTTACAATTAAATCCTAGGGAGTTCCATCGTTGGTCTCAGTTAAGGCCATTTGCTGAACATCTATATCGTTTTCTGTTGGCAGTGCGTTCTTTAAAAAGTTAAATTTTTGAATAGCACTTAAGTCGGTGTTGGTGTAGATTAGTCGGACAAATGCATCATGAAACGCCGGCCATTCGATGTATTTGCCAGAAAACGATGGCAACGGTAGTTTTGGCATTTCGATTGGCGACATTTTGTTTGGAACTTGCAGTTGAGAACCGGCGGATTGTTCCAAAGATGCAGGCGTTTGTTCGTTGTATGCTTCTAAAAGGCCAACCCGGCTATCGAAATAGCGTTCTTCAAACTGCGAACCTACCCTGTCAGTAAAATATTGCGATTTTCGACTGGTGTCATGGCATACAAGGGCGGTATGAGGTTTGTTAAACTCTCTTTATACTGCTTCTACCTTTTCAAGTCGAACCTCGCAATATACCTTAGTTTTTCTCGTATTTGGGTTCTTTTTAAAATCCTTTAGAATTTGCTTAAGTGCCTCGCATCGCTCTAACTGAAGGCTAAATAATGCATCTAATCAATAACGGTTCCGGTGTCCGATTCGCTGATACTTGTTTTGCTCATTTTGCCTATGCCTTTATGTACTAGCCAATATACCTCGGTAACTATTTATGTGACGTTGTATGTATAATATATGTATACTCGCTATCAGCACCAAATAATTAGAAATACCTAGCACATTTACCGTTTTCTGATGTCCGTCGTTGACCAGGTATGGATAAGAGTAAGGAAAATGGTAATTGCTGCCGTCTGCCAAATCTACGACTCCTGGTCTTCTATGCTACGAAACCCTGATTCTCGTTTTGGGTTTGCAGGGAATCAATGTGCGCCCTTTTGTTCCTTGTTTGGTGTCAATAAGTTTTAAACAATTCCCCTCATGGGCCACCAAATTTATGTGCGTTTGCAATGTTAACAGGGGTTCCTTTTTTTAAATTCGATAATTCCAGGTTAATTTGCTTTAAACTGTACGATATTTTGATTAAAGAAAATGTCTTAAATTAGCGATACACGATTTGCATCAGATCTTCGCACACTCAACAATAGCTTCTAGCGACACGGTCCTCTATTTACTTATTGCCTTAACGGTTCTCAAATTGCAGGTAGGTACATACTTATGTAGCTATATACATCTTCCTATGTACCTCCATGCTGTTGTATATATGTGTACATATAGGTGTGTGCATGGAGTCACTGGAAATTCAATGCTAGTTGTGGATTTCATCGTGAAGAAAAATTGCTCTCCTGTACTTCTCTTTGCTAGGGTGGTTCGAAACCGTACACAAGTTCTGTTGAATACCTGAATAATTTTCTCAGTGCAGATACAATAAACAGAAGGGAGTAAATGAAAAATAGCAGCACTTCACAACTAATGAGGTGTAGCTCGAACTGGTTCGCATTGATCCACCACAAGACCGATAGAATAATATCTGTATTCGTTACACCATGGATCCACCACGAATCCTAGTGCGTCAACCAAAACGCACTCAATATGAACGCTTCATACCCAATGCGTCTACGTACTACTATTCCGTTTTTTATGATGATTGTTGCATTAAAACATGGTTACCAATAAAACAAGATTTTTTGACACATAAATCAACAGAATCTTCACCCCTCAGGTAGTAATTGTCGAGAGGTGCTGGTTTCAGACGTCGGCATGTATTGATTATTTCGAATGCTGACAGACTTGGTAAGAAATTTCATTGTTTTACAAACTAAATCTATGGCAATGTAAGGACGGATACCCGAACTTGCAATTATTAGGCTTTCAAGGAGAAATATTGCGCACACTAATGGCCAATCAAAGCCCTCATATCAACACAAAGCTCATTAACTGACCTCAAAAGAAATCTACGCAGTAGCATAACAGACGAGATGATTCGCTGACAAAATAAACCTGAATGCATATAACGGCTTCATTAAATTTTAACTAAAATGTCAAGGTTTTTGTAATCAAAAATACCCGTACGTCAAGCTGTGAAGTTCTACTTATTTGTGCCTTGATTGGTCTTTGTATTTTGCAAAGTTTATTGTGCTAATTTTGAGTAAAAGTTGCTATAAAAAGTGCCTGCGAGCATCTTAGTGTGATAATAACCGAAGCTAAGTGAAAGTTTTGTGATTTTTGTGGTTTTTATTAAATTTAATTAAATTTCACTAGCTTACATCTATTCTTGCCGAGTCATTTGTTGTTATCATTGTTGTTGTTATTCCTTTGTAGTTAACTGAGATCGTTTCTATTTTTGCACATTTCTTTTTGCTCTTTTTGTTTACTTCGTTTAGTATTTCTTGTCACAGCTGTTTGCGCTGCGTTTATTAAGTGTCACATTACAGTGATACTCAAACTGTTCGCTACATATATTTTTAAGCTAAATACATCAGCTCCTGAATTGTTGTGTGTGTTGTGTTAAACTTATTTTGCTTGTCTTTTTATTAACATAAGTGTTATTAAATCTTTCAATATGAAGTGTGATCTTGATAACTGCCAAATCAAAAGCGAATCTGAACGCTACTTATCGTGCTGGCTCTGTGATGGTATTTGCCATCTAAAATGTGCTGGTTTGACAGGAAGAATTCTGGACGCTATTAATGATGGCAAAGGTCTTCGCTGGTCTTGCTTAAAGTGCAGGTCAACCGAAGTTGATCTCTTTAAGTTGTTTAGGCAAACCAGAAATGGGTTTTCTGAGGTAGGGAGAGAGTTGTCGGTACTGACCGAAAAATTTAAACATTACGAAAATGTATTTAAATCTTTTAAATGCTTAGATACCGTACAATCTATGAAGGACATTCGTGTGTCAAAACGTAAGCGTCTTCATAGTCCGCCTAATGAAAGGACCGTTCCACGTCAGAACACTCTTCCGAATGACTTAATTAACCTTTCTTCTCCATGTCCACAGACAACGGAGTTATCTTCCTCAAAAGAACATATATCAAAGTCTGCTTCTAATAATAACGACCCTGCAGTATCTTCCCCGCCCCCCGTTGAAGTTGTGGCACCGCCATCCAATCTTCCAACGCTTACTCTACCCTCAACTAGTAACTCAGTTACTTAACCCCGTCCGCCGGTAATCGAGTCTGATACTAGGAGACTGGTTGTGGTTCCCCCAAAGAAGTCTATATTTGTATCTAGATTTTCGAGGGATACTTCCGAGGACGATATAAAGTTTTACATCTCGTCCAAAGTTAAAACTGTCAACTTAAGTATCAGAAAATTTAATTTTAAATATGAAAGAAATATTTCTTCATTTAAAATAGACGTAAATTTAGAAAATTTTGACATGCTGCTTAGTAGTTCTTTTTGGCCCTCCGGAGCTTTCGTTCGTGAATTTGAGTATAGGCCCAACAAAAATAATAATTTAGCAAATATTCCCCGTCAGAATACAGAACCCAAAAACTGATTACTAAATCTGCTTTAAGTATTTATTATCAAAACGTAAGAGGCATAAATACTAAATTAACGAATTTATATCTTAATGGCCTTGAATGCAATTATAATATAATTTCTTTGACTGAAACTTGGCTCAAACCTCACACTTTTAATTCAGAGATTCTTTCAAATAATTATCATATCTACAGAAAAGATCGGGAGGACAGAGTCGGCGGTGGCGTACTCTTTGCCGTAGACTCTTCAATACCATCTGAAGAAGTTAGTCTTCCACACATCGAATCTGCAGAATTCAAATGCATTCGTGTTCAGGTTGGAAGGGGGTTTACTTACTTAGCTCTATGCTATATTCCTCCCCGATCTGACTTATCAGTGTATTCACAACATGTATCTTTACTGAAATCAATTAATTCAATGATTAAACCCTCTGATTCATTGATTGTGTTGGGTGACTTTAATTTACCAAATGTATCATGGAACATCATTGACAATGATATTGTACCTTTCTCGTCTAGCGCGTGCAACAACGTATTTTTAGAGGAGATGGCTGAACTCTGCCTGAATCAAGTTAATGTACTTCGCAATAAGTTTGGCAAAGTATTAGATCTTGTTTATGTTGATGATGCATCTAAGTTGGCTGTAAATAAATGTGACCCACTAGTTTTGCCCGAAGATGTCTACCACCCTGCTATTGAGATATCTTACGAAATTATAAACGATGGTCAAAATTGCGATGTCCAAACATACGAGCCAAATATTCGCTTTGATTTTTCGCAAGCCATTTTAAAAAACTGAATAAAGATTTGTCTAAATTGTCGTGGCCTATATACAAAGAAAAAGTTGAGCAAAGCGTTGCACATTTTAATTTTACTGTACATAGATTATTTGAAAGGTATGTGCCTAAACGCATGTGTGTTCCTGTAGAACAAACACAGTTATGGTTCACTAAAGAACTGAAAAACTTGAAAAACAGAAAGTCACGTTATTTTAGATTACACAAAAAAACCGGCTTACACTCATACTATGTAAAATACTCACTTTTGCGTCACAAGTTCTTTGAATTAAACAAAAAGTGTTATAAAGATTACTTGTGTAAAATCAAACGACGTATAATATATAACCCCAAATCATTTTATGATTTCGTAAACTGCAAGCGAAATGTACGTGGGTTTCCTTCCGCCATGAAGTATCAAAATACCGTCTCTGGTGATAATCAAGCAATTTCTAACATGTTCGCTCAGTTTTTTAAATCCAATTATTCCACTAACTCCCAAGCATACTTTGACTATCCTTTTAAACTAAGTCCAATTAACTCAATACATAACCCTATAATATCTCCCGATGATGTTTTAGTTTACATGAAGTCCTTAAAGCAGTCTTTTAGTTATGGTCCTGACCAGATCCCCACTTGTTTTCTTAGAAATTGTGCTGATTATCTCTATGAGCCGTTAACAGCCTTATTTAATTTGTCTCTTAAAGAGGGCGTTTTTCCAACTGTATGGAAGGAATCGTTCATAACCCCTTTGCTTTCTGCAATTCCTAAATTATTTGAAGCAATTATAACAAATCGGTTGACGCATTCTATCACTTCAAGCATTTCATACAGTCAACATGGATTTTGCAAGGGCAAATCAACTTCTACAAATTTACTTGAATTAACATCCTATATCTCAAAAGCATTTAGTGAGAGCAAAACTGTTGATGTTATATATACTGATTTCAGTAAAGCATTTGACAAAGTGTGCCACTCGTTGCTCATCTATAAACTTGATCTTCTTGGTCTTCCACCTAATTTTCTACGTTGGATCTCTTCATACCTCTATGATAGATCACAAAGGGTATTGTTTAAAAATACTATCTCTGACGTCATTGATGTTACTTCAGGAGTCCCTCAGGGTAGCCACCCAGGCCCGATTCTGTTCTTGCTTTTTATAAACGATATTTCTACAGATATAAAATTCTCCAAAATTTTAATGTATGCAGATGATGTAAAACTTTATAAATCGTACGTTTCAATTGAAGAAAGGTCTTTGCTACAATCAGACTTAAACAGCATGGCTTACTGGTGTAAAGTAAATCTTATGCCTCTAAATCTTAAGAAATGTAAAGTAATGTGCTTCTCGCGAAGAGCTGTTCTGCCAGTTTCTTATATAATAGGTAACCATAACCTGGAACAGGTATACAATTTTGTGGACCTTGGTATCACAATGGATCCTAAGCTTAATTTTAATCTTCACATTAATGTGACAATCAACAAGGCTAAAGGTGTACTTGCATTTGTGAAACGATGGTGAAAAGAATTTAGTGACCCGTATATCACTAAAACCCTGTTTACAACATTAGTTAGGCCGATTCTGGAATACGGCTCGGTGGTTTGGAATCCAAGGTATCAAATTTACTCAGACAAGATAGAATCAATTCAAAAACAATTCCTACTTTTTGCTTTAAGAAATTTCCATTGGGATTCTCAATATAACCTTCCACCTTATACGAGTCGCTTAAAACTTATTAACCTTCCTACACTTGCCAGTCGCAGGGAAATGCTTGGTATAATTTTTATGGTTAAATTACTGACAGGCTCAATTTCAAGTCCGTCTCTTCTGGCTGATGTAAGCTTTAATGTTCCGTCACGCGTATCAAGACACTTTTGTCCCATATTTCTGAAAGCTTGTAAAACCAATTTTGAATTGCACGACCCACTCCGTTGCTTATGCCAGGATTTTAGCTCTCATTCCAGCACGTTTGATATATCAGATCCGCTTTTCAGCATTAAGAAAGCGATACTCTCCTCTCTCAATAAGTGAATTATTGACATAAATACATAAAATCAGCTGATGAATTTAGTTCTGTAGCTGAACAGTTTTAGATCTCGACACTTAACAAACTCCTGCCTATCGTGACTCGGCACAAAAATTTAAAATATTGGTTCCGTACGTCATGCGGACTGCGCCCCTCGTGCGGATGGGCGGGAATGGAGGGTAAAAACCGTTGGGATATTATTATTATTATTAAAAGCCTAATTGGTACCGACAATGTGTACATTACACTGATTTAAAAAAAAACGATTTTTCGGAATTTATGTGCGATGCATTAAAACCTTTGAAAGCGAAGAAAAAACATGTTACTTTTCTTAATCTGAGAGAAATCGGTGGTCGTTTAAAGGTTGCTCATCGCGAAACACATACATCTTCGTCAAAAATATCGTCTAATTACCACAAATATCGAGCTAAATGCCTGACATTTCGCACATACCATTACTAAATACCATAAAATTGACTAATGGAAAATTGAATAAAAAAAATCTTTTCACGTTAATAAATAATTAATGGTTAACTAGCAAAAATTAATTAACTCCTCTTCTTCTTTATCGGAACTGTAACCGCCTAAGCGATTTGGCCGAGTCCAAAACAGCACGCCAGTCGTTTCTCAAATTGCTCAAATTTTAGAAGAACCTTTAAGACACCTTCCAAACTATAATACACAACTCTTTTTAAACCTCTGGGGCTATGTGGGTGGGTTAAAATTGTTCCAATTTACGTGTAAGTATGGCTACCACGGCTACTACTGTACCTTGAAACACTGGAGAGCATAACACAAAGCAACCCGGATGGAACGATCACATCAAAATGATGAGAAACTTATAAAAGGACAGTAGGAGTTAGTTCAAAACGATCAAAAGAAATTTTTCTTTGACATTGCAGAAAGTGGAGTGACTCTTGTTCAAGAGTACAACAATCTCTTAACCAGAAATGAAAAGCAACAACACTTTACTTTACTTTTTTTTTAATTTGCGATCATCAAAAAAAGATGCTAGAAAAAGTCCGGTTATGAAGAATTGGGAATGATTTTTGCAATAAGTATCTTCAGTTGCTTATACATATTATCTTATCTGCCCTTTCTCTGACATTCCGTTGCAAGAAAGAAACATCTCCAAGGCAAAGTAAAACAAAAAATTGGTAACTATTTACTGTAAAAAAATTCTCCAGTTGAAGGCCTTTGAGTTTTTCAACATTGATTGTTACTCTTACCATTCCACTTTTTCTTTCAAAGTCGTCCACATACCAAAATGGAAGGACACCTGATTAGGTCACACCAACATTCTAACCAATTACCTCGATACGTTAAGGTCCCCAGACTACACAACACTACCGATGGAGCTCCAGGATAACTTCTCCACTCGTATCCCTCGAGGAAGAACTGGGAGGACGACTCGGTCTGGGGCCTCCAAGATAACTCCACAGCTATCTTCACGTATGGTTCCAAATCAAATCTAAGAGTAGGGAGTAGAATACACTCAAAGGACCTCTCACTAGACCTCCACTTTAGGCTACCAGACCACTGCAGTGTATTCCAAGCAGAACTTGCGGCTATAAAAGAGGCTGCACTCTGGCCTAGCGAATCTTTTCTTAATCTGCCTTCAGTAACTACATACTCTGATAGCCAAGCATCTATCAAGTCAGTGGAATGCTACAATACCTATATAACTGCGATAGAATGTTGGAAAGCCCTTAATGATCTAGCTTCAAAATCTATTACTCACGTCGTGTGGGCGGAAGGCCACAGGGACATTCAAGGTAACTGTGCTGCGGACGAGCCTGCGCGGAAGGGAACCACCTTGTTTGACGTCAACTCCTATCATGCAGTGGGCATACTCCTATCTACCTGCAAGACATGGATCAGGACATACTTCGTTGGGAAGGCAAACAAAAGATGGTCGGAAAAACCCGCGTGCAGGACTCGACAAATCTGGCCCAGCTTCAACAAGAAAAGATTCATTCGGCTAGAACGCCCTCTACTTAGGCCGGTATCATGGGCGTAGCCAGAACAAAATTTAGGGGGGGGCCCATACAAAAAAAAATTCAAAACCAATAACTTACTTATGTACTAAAATTTTTTTATTATAGCTTAAAATTATTGTAACCAATAAAGGTAAATATGTTGTACAAAAAACAAATAAACAGAAGTTCACAAAAGTTGATATAAAACTATTCGTCGATTTAAATTGTTAACTTTTTACTGAGCATGTTTATTTTACGAGGAGGAAGCATCGAAAGCCTAACCCCTTCCGTGTGAGACTTTAACCCAAACTAAAATTCCTACCGTCATGTACCGTTCCCCTCCCGGTACCACCGTCAAGGATTTCGTCGGGATTAAACACTGTGTGACTGATAAGGTTATAGATCTATTCTCTTCCTCTTCTTCCTTTTTGGCGCTGTAACCACCAAAGCGATTTTGACCAACTGACGCCTATTAGAAATGCCAAGTGAAGCCAGAATACTTTCAGAGCTGGGGCGTCGGTGTCCATTCGAACGACATGATCAAGCCAGTTGAGCCGCTGTATTTTAATACGCCACATACCAGCACGGGCATGATGAGTGATTTATAGTGTGGTTTTCATACGTCGAGAGAGGACTTTACTCCTGAATTGCCTACTCAGTCCAAAGCAGCACTTGTTGGCAAGAGCGATTCTGCGTTGGATTTCCATGCTGACATTATTACAGGTGTTAATGCTGGTTCCCAAGTAAACGAAATTCTCTACTTCCTCGAAATTATAACTGTCAAAAGTGACGTGGGTGCCAGGCGCGAATGTGCTGATTGTTTGTTTGATGACAGGAGATACTTCGTCTTGTCGTCGTTTACCACCAGACCCATTCGCTTTGCTTCCTTGTCCAACTTGGAAAAGTCAGGACAGACTTCGCGGTTTTTCTTACCGATGATGTCAGTGTCATCGGCATAAGCCAGCAATTGTACGCTCTTGTAGTAAATTGTTCCTAAGCGGTTCAGTTCTGAAGATCTTATTATCTTCTCCAACATCAGATTAAAGAAGCCACATGAAAGAGAGCCGCCCTGTCTGAAACCCCGTCTGGTGGCGAAAGGCAACAGAGCAGAGCTGGTGGTATTACTCAACGTAATTTTTCACCGGCGTATGACAGACATAGCGGCATATACCTTTAAGTACTGTCGAAAGCGGCTTTAAAGTCGACAAATAGGTGGTGAGGGCGGATCATTTTCTCGCGGGTCTTTTCCAAGATTCGGCGTACTGTGAATACCTGGTCTATGGTAGACAATACATTCGATAAGACCTTGCAACCTATGCTTAGAAGGCTGATCCCGCGGTAGTTGGTACGCATGGCGGGGTCGCCTTTCTTGTGGATTGGGCAGAGCGCACTTGAATTCCAGTCGTCGGACATGCACCTTATTACCTCCTTGCCATCGTAATTAAATAGCTCAGCTGACAGGCCGTCAGCTCAAACAGCTTTGGCACTTTTCTTCATAGTCAGGCGCTGGGATATCGACTCCATCGTCATCGACTGGGACCTCGAAGTGCTTCCGCTATTCAAAAGGGTCGAAAAGTGTTCCCTCCATAATCTGAGTACGTTCTGGACATCGGTCACTAGGTCGCCATGGTTGTTCATACAAGAGTCTTGAAACCTTCCGTAAGTCGCTCAACTCTCTGCTAAAAATTTCGGGTGTTTTTTCTGTCGGACAGCATTTCAAGCATTTTCTCACACTCGTGATCGTACCAGTAATTAGCGGGAAATGTGGTTCCACTGCTCGCGCAAGTCGGTTTGTTGAAGAGTGCTCTCTCACAGCAGGTGTGAGGGTCGAGCGCCGAATCCATTGGCCGTCTGTTTTGATTGCAGCTTTTAGACGTTGAACTTTCCCTGCATTGTTGGGGGCCCTTTTTTTGCTTCTCCGAGGTTAGGTCGTATATTGGATGCATCAATATAGTAGTGCGAGTCGATGTTTGGCCCTCGGAGTGTACGTATGTACATCTAAAACATGGAAGCATGTCTTCCGTCTATCACAACATGCTCGATTTGGTTTCCCGTTTTTCGATGTGGAGACATCCATGTAGCTTGAGAGAACGAAAAATGACACTGAAGATGGAACAACGCCGAAACCGGTTTGTCTCCAAACCAAATTTGACAAGGGACGACGGAAAATCGTTCCACAATACATCACACTCCTACCCTGTCGGAAACACCAACAACGAAAATGAGAATAGCTTGATGGATGTTTTTATGCTAGAACCCAGTAATACATACTGCCAAGCTTCGGGCCCCGGCGAAGTGGATCATCCTCAGCCCGCCGTTTCTATGTGGAGGCTGATTTTTTCGACACTGGCACCAAAGATCCCTTCGTTGCCCACCTTGGCATTTAAATGGCCAAGCACGATTTTTATACGTGTCGGGGGCAGCGCTAATATGTACGCTCTAAGCTAAGAGAGCCTTGGATGCCTCGTCCTTCTCTTCCATCGGGGCATTGGCACATGTGAATGAGATGTTGAAGAATCTCGCTTTGATGCGGATTGTGGCTAGACTTTCGTCCACTAGAGTGAACGCCGGTCTCTCTCCCACCACAAATCCAACACCGAATTGCACTCCTTTACGTGGCAACTGTAGTAGACGTCGCAAGGCTCACGCTTACCTTCCTCGCCCCGTCCATCGCATTTCGTGGATGGAGCTGATGTCAGCCTTTATTTTCCCTAGGACTTCAACCAGCCGGGCAGAGGCACCATCCCGATTAATCCCCAGCGCACGCGGGGTGTTACGCCCTCCCACTTTACCTCGCTCCCAAACTAGCGTTCGTTCGCTACCCAGAGTATTCATGGATATAAATATCCGGACGTAGTTAGCTGCGATTTGAACCGTAAGCACACGAATCACTTCTGGCCACTCCCAGGTGAATGGCCGTCAAAAGCTTTGCAGTACTGGGAAATGTACAAAACATAGTGGCCAAAAACGAATATCTCAACTAAACCCTGATGAATTTTTTTAAATTCGCTCTACATACCTGTATAATAAACCAAAT
>NW_023458555.1:99714613-99716310 GCF_013731165.1 Rhagoletis pomonella | reverse complement strand
ACATCAATTTTAATTTAATTAGCTTTAGTATTAACTGATTTATCGAAGATTTCGCCTTTCTCTAAATTACCGTTATATGTACGGTGACCATCCGTCCTGTATTATACGGCACAGTCCTCTTTTTTGATACATTGCCCTGGTAATTTATTTATTTTATGCCGAACGTCGTTCTGTTCTTTCTTTTAATGTCCTGTATTTGTCCCGTATTCGGTATTAGGTATTTTGACGCCTTTACAGCTCATTAAAGTGACATGTCAATGAACCAGTTTAAGGTGATGTTGGTATAGGATCGTAATTTTCTCCATAAACAGCTATTATTTTCTAATCTGAATGCCTGTGATTCGAATCGAGGAATACATACAGTGACCAAAATACAAATGGGGATCCGACTTTTTAGCAAGGTTTGACAATTTTTCTTTAGTTTATTTAATGTTTATTATTTTTTTCTTTTCCTAACAAAAACCATATAAATACAAATTTGCGACTTTGTGCAAAAACTGTAAAAATTAATTCTGCAATGTTTCACCAAAATGTCAAACTTTAAACGTCAAAAAGATTTGGTTTGCAGTTTTGTAGCTCATTAAATTCGAGTATAATAAAGTTCAAGTGGAAAGTGATGCTCGTTTGCTTCTCCTTGAAAAAAAATGGCTGAACATAGATACTTACTTTTTATGAAAAACTGCGTTACACAACAACAGCATTGCCAAAACAAAAAAATTGCCAAAAAAGTCTTTTTAGATATCAAAATTACACTTTAGAATGCTAAAATTCAACGAAGTTTTTAACAAATTTCGCGGGCTGAAAATCTCGAAAAAATATCCTAGAAATTTGAGATGTTACTATAAGGATGCTGTTTCAGGGTTTATAAATCCAAGATCTTAGACTTTAAGATCTGTAAGTTTTTGTTGAAAAAATTTGCAGAATTATTTTTTGTCCCGTATTCGGCTCCCATAAATATGGTCAACGAAGTTATATGGGATGTGGGCGTGGTTATTGTCTGATTTTAAAAATTAAAAAGCTGAAAGCACTGTATCAGGTAAATAAAGCGCCATATCTTCCATAATACTTCATCGAATTGAATGAATCGAACATCATTTTAAGGACAGCTTCACCGGTTGAAGCGGGTTGCCACCCGCTTAAAATATTTGGGACTTAAATATGTATCGACCAAAATATTACACAGAAGTAATAATTTGAAGAGGGTTGCCAACAATTAAAAAATTTATATCTACATATGGGTGTTTCCATGAAAATGTCAACCAGGACTGAAAAAATAAAAACAACTGAAAAGGGGTTTTAAGACGAATTAATAAGAGAAAAATACTCGAATTTTTATATTATAGAAGTATTTCAGCTTATTGGAATTTTAAAACTCAAAAATGGAAGAGTAAAACTGAATGTCTCTTCAACTCAGTTTTCTCTAATGAAATGAACTATTTTTTCTTTCCTATTAACCAAATTAAGAGATTTGAAACATTACAATTACATCTTAAAATCAAATTTGCAATAACAACTAACTATAAAAATGAGAAAAAGGAGAAGTTAGAGCTCGAATAACGGTAATTTTTTGATTTGCTTCTAATAGTATTCTAATGTCGCGTACGTTATGCAAAAACATTGTTTGTCTATGTCATTCGTATATTGGCAGTCCCAGGTAATGCAGATTACAATTCTTAAGCGAGAATTCTTCCAGTTAA
>NW_023458555.1:99701595-99714513 GCF_013731165.1 Rhagoletis pomonella | reverse complement strand
AAACAATTAAAAAAGTTTTATGTGAAAGATTTTCTCTTAGCGAAGAGAAGAGATTAGAGCAATTATTTTCAAATACCGAACTAGGTGATCATTCACCATCAGAATTTTATAGACATATGAAATCTTTAGCAGGTTCCAAATCAATTGTTAGTAAAGAACTTTTATTTAAATTATGGAGTAGGAAATTACCGCAGCAAATACAAATTCATATAACTTCTTGTAGTAATCAAAGTACTGAAGAAATTATTTCTCTTGCAGGTAAATTGTTTGATTTGATAAATAAACCTCAATCGTCTAAATCTTTTAATGTCGCTAGTGTAGTAAATAATAATAATATTCTTGAACAATGCATTAGAAATTTAACTGATTTAACTACAGTCATTTATCAAAATCTTAACAAAATTACAGAAGATATTAATCAATTACAAATTAGATCAAGATCTAGAGATAGAGATAGAAGTCATTCTAAATCGAGAAGGTTTTCTAGATCGAGAGACAATTCTAATCAAAACATTTGTTGGTACCACAGAAAATTCAAAAATAACGCTTATAAATGTATTCAACCTTGTAATTTTAATGCAAATAGTTATCATTCAAATACAAATGTTTTAAACTAAATCGTTCCATTATGACAGTGGCTAATAATGGGAATGAAGTTAAACCATCTCGCCGCCTATTTATTTATGATAAATCCAATAAATTAAATTTTTTAATTGATACTGGTGCAATCGTTTCGGTCATTCCTTCTTCAAAATTCAAATCACATAAAAGAAATTCAGATCTTAATTTGACTGCAGCTAACGGCTCTTTTATTAAAACATATGGTACAAAACTTTTAAAAATTAATCTAGGTTTAAGACGCGATTTTGAATTCCCTTTCATATTAGCGGATATTTCAACACCAATCATAGGCGCTAACTTTTTAGAGAAATTTGGTATATTAGTTGATATTAAAAATAGAGAAATTACTGATTCAACAACACAATTGAAAGTTTCTGGATCATCTGGTTTTTGCGATATATTTTCAATAAGGATACCAATCACTGAAAATAAATTTTCTAAGCTTTTAAATGATTTTCCTTCAATTACTTGTGAACCAGATTACACTAAACCAGTGCAACACCAAACGGTTCGCTGAATTGAAACAAAGGGAGTGCTACCTTTCTCTAAACCACGTCGTCTTGATCCAATTAAATTTAAAATAGCAAAAACAGAATTTGAATTTTTAGTTAAAACAGGTATATGTAGACCTTCACACTCTCACATAGCATCTCCTTTACATTTAGCTCCTAAAAAAGAACCAAATGATTGGAGACCTTGTGGAGATTACAGAAGACTTAATTGCATTACTATTCCAGATTGTTATCCGTTACCTCACATTCATGATTTAGCTATTTATTTAAAAAATAAACAAATTTTTTCCAAAATTGATCTTGTTCGTGCGTATCATCAAATACCGATGGCTGAAGAAGATATACATAAAACAGCAATTACTACACCATTTGGAATGTTTGAATTCGTACGGATGCCTTTTGGTCTACGAAACAGTGCACAAACATTTCAACGTTTTATTAACGAAGTATTTTCTGGTTTGGAATTTGTATTTGTCTATATTGACGATATTCTTGTTGCAAGTGATAATGAAGTTCAGCATATTGAGCATTTAAAATATGTTTTTGAAAAACTTGGAAAATATAACTTGAATATTAAACCTAGTAAATGCATTTTCGGAACAAGTAAATTAGATTTTCTTAGTTATGAAATTTCAAGTGAAGGGTTAGGACCATCTTTCGAACGAGTTGAGACAATAACTAATTTTGAAAAACAACTTTCAATAAATAAATTACAAAAATTTCTAGGTATGGTGAATTATTACCACAGATATGTTAAAATGTTAGCTGCAGAACTTAGTCCTCTGCACGAAATGTTAACATTAGCAACTAAAAATAAACCTAAACAATTAAATTGGACAGAAAATACAACTACAGCTTTTGAAAATTTGAAGAAACTTTTTACACAGAAAACTTTACTTACTCATTTTGATAAAAACGGCAATTTATCACTTGCTGTAGACGCATCGAATGTAGCAATTGGTGCGGTTTTACAACAAATGAGTAACAACATTTTAGAACCACTTGCATATTTTTCACGAAAATTATCTCCTACAGAAATTAATTATTATACATTTGATAGAGAACTTCTAGCGATATACAATTCAATCAAACATTTTAAACATTTTCTAGAAGGTAGAACATTCACTGTTTACACTGATCATAAACCTTTAACACATATTCTAAATCAGACAGATCACCTCGACAAATTCGACACTTAGAGTACATTGCACAATTTACAGACGACATTCAATATATTTCTGGAAAAGAAAACATAGTTGCTGATACCCTTTCACGTATTCCAGATGTTAACACGATTTTAGCCCAAGACATTAATTTTCTAACATTATTTGAGGAACAACAAAAAGATCAAACGCTTTATGGCATAATATCTGATCAAAATTCCAACAGTAATTTAAAAGAAATTAATATTCCGGTACTTAACCTTAATATTTGGTGTGGTATTTCTCAACAGCCTTTTAGACCATTTGTTCCGAATTCTATGAGAAAAATCATTTTTGATAAAATTCATTCTTTATCACATCCAAGTGTCCGTACAACTAGACGTTTGATTCAATCAAAATATTTTTGGCCTAATATGCGCAAAGAAATAAATAATTGGACTTCTACTTGTATAAGTTGTCAAAAATCCAAAATTTCTAAACATACTAAGACGCCTGTGCAAAAAATTAACATTCCATCTGGACGATTTGAACATATTCATATGGATCTTGTTGGTCCATTACCTATGTCAAAAGAAAACCGTTACATTTTAACTGTCATTGATAGACATACACGATGGCCAGAGGCATATCCACTTAGGGATATTTCAGCTAATTCTATAGCAACAACATTTGTTCAAAATTACGTTCCTCGTTTTGGCATTCCACTTAATATAACAGTAGATCAAGGATCACAATTTACATCAAAAATGTTCACAGAATTAACTAAATTGTTAGGATCACACAAAATTCATGCGTCCCCATATCATCCTCAATCAAATGGAATGATTGAAAGATTTCATAGGACATTAAAGACTGCTATTACAGCTTCAGATGATTCTACCCACTGGTCTGAAATTCTTCCTTGGATATTATTAGGACTACGTACGTCTATTAAAGAAGATTTAAAATGCTCTTCTGCAGAATTAGTTTTTGGGCAAACATTAAGATTACCAGGTGAATTAGTTGTTTCGAACAGTTATAATAATGAAGTTGACAATACAAATGAAATTCTTTTTAAGCTAAGAAAATATTTTTCAAATGTTAGATCAAAGGTGGTACATCACAATAAAGGATACTCTTTTGTTCCAAAGAACTTGGATACTTGTGAATACGTTTTTTTTTATTCACAAATCAAGTTTACAATCACCTTATGAAGGACCATTTAAAATTATTTCGAAAAATTAGTAAAGTATTCAAAATTCAATATGGAAATATGATTAACCCTTCGATTTGTGAGAAGGTCCCTAGGGACCTTTTCGTATTTCATGTGCCTATATCTTTTTGTTCAATGCATTTTTGAAAAGAATTTATACATGTATTCCAAGAATAAATTAAGCTGAATCGTTTAAAATAAGTTTCGAAGGGATACGGGATCACGTTCGAGTGTTATTGAGATTTCAACATATATAGTACGGGGATTAGTGACAAGGTCCCTAGGGACCTTGTACAATTTTAGAAGAAATAACAAGTTACTTGCATTTTTGAAAAGAATTTATACATGTATTCCAAGAATAAATTAAGCTGAATCGTTTAAAATAAGTTTCGAAGGGATACGGGATCGCGTTCGAGTGTTATTGAGATTTCAACATATATAGTACGGGGATTAGTGACAAGGTCCCTAGGGACCTTGTACAATTTTAGAAGAAATAACAAGTTACTTGTCTTCATGTTTTGATTTATATATGCAGGACTTTAATTTAATCAAAAGACAACATAAATACCAAAGAAGTTGCACATGTACAGTCGAAACATCGAGCAACTCTTTGTAGGTCCCTAAGGACCTTCTCACGAATCTAACGTCATCGGCACTGTCACTCATCGGAGGGTTAAAACAGTTTCAATAGATTTACTCAAACCTGCAAATATAATTTCTGATACAACACAAAACTCTAATTCACTAACAATTCCAAATACAAAAAAGAAAATAACATTTAATATTAATTAATTTATCGTTTTACTGGAGGGGGAGTATATGTAGGGTATTTTACTTGTATGTTTTTATACTTTTTTAAATTCTTGAATTTCAATTTATGGTTCTATGAAATTGTTTGTAGTTGAAAAGAAAATTTTTGATTATTAATAAATAAACTTTCAATATTAAAACATTAAAATACTTTTATTTAAAAATAAACTTAAATATAAATATATGTATATCCTACATATTAACGCACGTTCGTACCTCACAGAGCCTTTTCGTAAAATCGGATTTGAATCAATCCACAACATCTATCACAGCGGCGCGGCCAAAACCATAAAGCTGGTAGCAGAAAAAATTGTCTGGCCAAATTTGAGAAAAGACTGCCGTGAGTGGACCAACAGGTGTCTGGCCTGCCAAAAAGCAAAAATTCAACGCCATAACAAATCGCCGGTATCGACATACCAGTTAGCGGATAAGCGGTTCGAGCACGTCAACATGGACATAATAGGCCCCTTGCCGCCATGTCAAAGTTATCGGTACTGCCTCACTTCCATTGACCGTTACACGCGAAGGGTAGAATCATACCCTACCGAAAATGTTACCGCAGAGTCAGTCGCCTACGCTTTTTATTCCAATTGGATATGCAGATTTGGTATACCATTGAGAGTCACCACCGACCAAGGGCGCCAATTCGAATCGTCATTTTTCCGTGATCTCAACCGACTTCTGGGTATTCAGCACCTCAAAACAACGGCGTACCACCCCGCCGCAAGCGGTATGATAGAGCGCTGCCACAGAACGCTGAAAACTGCGATTAAGTGTTACCAGACAGAAAAATGGGTCGAAGTATTGCCATTAATTCTTCTGGGCTACCGCTCGTCTTACAAAGAAGATATTAAATCTACGCCAGCAGAACTAGTCTACGGTGGGACACTTCGATTGCCCGGTGAATTTCTTTACCACACGTCTAACGCCAACGCTACTCTCGCAGAAGCCGATTTTGTAAACGACCTGCGAGCAAGAATGCGCCGACGAATACCACCAACCACTCGAAGCCAACCACTTTTATCGAGACTCGATTGGCAACGACGCCCTACGTGTTCGTTAGAACAGACAGCGTACGCCGACCACTCCAGGCTTAGGAAGGGCCATATCCCGTTCTCAAACGATGTGAAAAATTTTACAAAATCGACATTCGCGGGAAGCAGGTGAACGTCAGTATCGACCGTTCAAAGGCTGCGTACGTCGTTAACGAAGACCAAGAAAGCACTCCATCGCATACAAAGCAGCCGGAATACCACACGCGTTCAGGCCGTAAAGATCGCTTTCGCTTTCAACAAGAGGGGGAGTAATGTGGCACGTATAACTAAGTCCGTTCTATGCAGTGCAACGAAAATGCAACGCTGTGTCGACTTAGTACGGAGTAACACATAACCCAGGCTTCTGACAGCATAAATTGCTTATGCTCTCTATCTCTCGTATTTACATGGAAACATCGTGCGCTACAATTATTATTCTTTTAAATAAAGTTTAAATTTAATTCTTAGTAATAAAAATACGTGTGTTTGATTTAACGTAATCACTACACATCAAAGACTGGCAAATAAACACTGCTTTAGATCAAGGTATTGAAAGTAAATGAAGTGCAGATTCCGCCAGATCGGAAGCCCAAAATTGCATTGTATTACTTATGTTATTTCATTTTACAAAATTAATTCTATTATACTGAATTATTATTTTTTCTATAATATAATTACTCTAATTAAAATGTTTTAGAATATCATATATCTCCTCATGCGATGCACGTAAAACATTGCGCACTGGAAACATATTTTAATAATAATAATAATCCCAACGGTTTTGCCTTCCTTTCCCGCCTGTCCGCACGAGGGTCGCAGTCCGCATGACATACGGAACCATTATTTTCAGTTTTTGCGCCGAGTCACCAAAGGCAGGAGTTTGTTAAATGTCGAGATCTAAAACTATTCAGCTACATAACCAAATTCATCAGCTGATTATTATGTATTTATGTTAATCAATCATTTCGCTTTCATAATGCTGAAAATCGAATCAGATGTGTATATCAAATGTGGTGGAATGAGAGTTAATATCCTGGCATAAGCAACGGAGTGGCTCGTGTAGTTCAAAATTAGTTTTACAAGTTTTCAAAAATAGGGGACAAAAGTGTCTTAATACACGGGAGGGAACATTAAGGCTAACTTCACCCAGAAGAAGCGGACTTGAAATTGCGCTTGTCAGTAATCTATACTATAATAAAACTGTAGATTGTTTTTCTGTTTGAACTCACTAATATCCGGAACTACTGAATGGATTTTCGTGGGGCTTTAACGGGTATCTAGACAGTAACCTCGGACGTAGCATAGGCTATATTTTTATCAAAACTGGAATGTGGACAAAAAAGATATACCAATTTTTGCAAACAAAATTTACATTGCACCAAATTCTTTTGAATACAATTTTGCTTTTCAACAGCATCCACATATGAAAGTGTTTGTTTAACTCGGAGTTTGATTGCAGTGCAGGGCGCTCAATAATAAAACGTTTTGAGTTTGATATTTAACCCTCCATTAGGCGCATGGGTTCTACTCACGCGGTTAGTCGCGTGGATTACAATAGTAGTCCAACTTCTTTGGCTGCTATAATATTTTATTTTAAAAAAAATTTTATATTTGTTTCCAATAAATGTTTATTTATATTATTTAATACGTCTCAAACATATTTTGACTTTGGTTTTATCTAACTTTTATGAGAGAAATATTAAAACAGGCAATGCGTGTTGTTTTGAGCCGTTTAATAAAAGGTTCTTAAGAATTATTGCAAATTCAAAGTATGCAATAAAAATAGCTAAACTAATTTCACATTTTTATTTTAAATAATAGACTTAATACAAACTGAACAGTGAAGAAATATAAAAGCATATAAACGAGGAAATACAAGTCAAATATGGAGCATGTTTGTCTCTGCCAAATAAGCGATGCTCTCATCTCTCAAATGATTCTTACATGCATATTTATTTACCACGATTGAGAGAAAATGTATTCTATCATTTTTGAATATTTACTACGTGCTTGGCAAATATTTCTTGTGGACTTCGCCGAAAGCAATTTTCTGGCATGTCGGCTGGTGGAGGCTATAAATCTTTTCTATACAAAGTAGATGCCGTCCTAGACGATCAACTTCTCTTGACATATTAGTAATCGGTGTTCAGTTTGCGGTTTTACTAGCTCCCAAGCAATAATTTCCAAATTATAAAAAAACTAAGCTTATCTTCATCTTCTTCATCCATAGAGCTTTCTTCTGTTTCCAAATGTATCTTTTTTGCATCAGAAATTTCAATTTCCATGTAAAACAACATATGACATATCTATAGTGAAATATTTGTTGTACATACTGAATAGCCTTAACATTGCTTATAAACAAAGTTAAATTCTTAGATATGCGAAAATAGCCAAATACAAAACAAAAAGTTAATGTTAATTTACGGAAACACTGAAATGTATAGACCCGAAATCGTTGGAATTTGCACTACAAAAAAGTTATAAAATTCAATGCTAATTTATAATGAACAAAGTCAACATTTTTTTATGGAATTAAGATTTGTTTTTTGGAATTATAAAACTTATCTCAGTGTTCAAACAGACAAACTTCCAAAATGTGCACTTGGCAAAAAATGTTACGTAATTAGGCGCGTGGATTACAATTGTAGTCCACTCGTATTCAACTGTGGCTAAAAGTGTTAAATTTGGGCCTAGCCCCTCAATTTTATACTAAGTGAGCACTTTTGTATATCATCGATAGCTATTCAAGCGGGCAATGTCATCCTCCACCCAAGTTTTAATTGGTCCCTGCTAAAAGATGTGTGGATTACATATGTAGTCCACGCGCCTAACGGAGGGTTAAAGGATTATATAATTGAAGATGAATTTATTGAATTCAATGGCATGTACAATTCATATTGGATTTCGAGGTTTTTTTTAAAACGAGTTCAGACTATTAAAAGGTTAACAATATATGCAATTTTAAACGAATAATGAGAAGATGTAATTGAAGATGTTGATTCTCGGGCGGTTAAGAAGCGAGTGAGTTGGTTTGCTAACTTGTCGTTGAGCCAGTACGGATTTAGGGTTGCCACTTGAGTTTTGCCATATAGCACCCGCCTTGTCACGTAGATCAGTTACTCCGAAAATTGGATAAGATCCATGTCTTCGACATGGTGCCCGCCTTTGACCGGTGCCAACTGAAGCGTCTCTTCCAATGAGTCAAGCACCTTTCTTGCCTCGTCGACTAACCGTCTTAGCTTTCTCATACGCTGCTGGGATGACCGGCTGTGTAATACTTTAGCACGCTTGCCCGACTTCCTTGCCGCACTTGCAAACCGCCGTTTTCCTCTGTGGAGTATGGTGTGGTGCCCTAAGCCACAGTGGTGACAACTGGCTGCAGAATCGCATGCACCGGTGGTGTGTGACATCGCCAGGCAATTTACACAATAGTTGTGTGTCCGTGCACATTCATATCTCTCATCGGGCTTCATTGAGAGGAAAGCGGTGCAGTGGCGCAAGGCGTGTGCGCGACCACATAATCGGCACCTATTGGACTCCGTGCTACGGCGTGATCTGTAAGAAGACATTTTAAAGGAAATACTTTAGTGGGGGTGCCATTTAAAATTTATGAGTTTTTGAGATTTTCTAGTGAAGTATAAGAGAAGTAACTGGGATGATAGTTATGCAGAGGGGAGGACACAAAATTTGCCAATATTTCGGGTAATCACTCCAAGCTGGGTCTTTACATATACAACCCGAACATTTTGGTCAGGACCTACGTGCAAGTTTGTTACCCGACCTAGTCGCCACTCGTTTGGTGGGAGCAAATCATCTTTAACGACCACCAAGTCGCCTTCCTTGACATTCGTTTGCGGATGTTTCCATTTATACCGCTTGTGGAGCTCTTTGAGGTACTCATTCTTCCACCGGGTGCTGAATTGATGATGGAGCACTTTGAGCTTCTGCCACTTCAGCGTCAAAGAGAGGTCTTCAGCATTGGGTTCAGGTAGAGACAATAAGGGAGCTCCCCGCAAAAAGTGTCCTGGGGTCAGAGCTTATAAATCCTGCGGATCCTGAGAGATAGCAGAAAGAGGCCTAGAGTTGAGGACCGCTTCAATTCTAATCAGCAGATTTGAGAATTCTTCAAAACTGTATTTATGATTGCCGGCGACCTTAGTGAAATGCGATTTGAAGCTTTTGACTGCTGCCTCCCATAGTCCACCCATATGAGGGGCATAGGGTGGAATGAATTGCCAAGAAAATCCTTGAGCAACGTACTTGGCTGCAATGTCGGTGGACGCTTCTTTCACAAACGCTGCAAATTCTCTTTGAAGGGCTCGTTGAGCACCGACGCAATTTTTTCCATTGTCCGATATGACTTTGTGCGCAAAACGCGTTTGAAGTCAAATCCGAGAAAGCTTCTAGGTGGATGGCCTTTGTAGAGAAGCACACGAAAACACATGCATATGCTTTGTTGTAGGACGCACGGCGAAGGGAGGAGGTTTTGACCAGGAATGGGCCGGAAAAATCGACTCCGGTGGTGTGAAACGGAAGAGTGTAAGTCGCCTTTTCGGGGGGTAGCGCAGCCATTATTTGGGTTCTCATTTGCTGCTTATATAGGGTGCATGTTTTGCAGTGGAAGATGCACTTTTTCAACTTGGGCTTGAGCCGTGGAACATAATACTCCTGTTGCACCATCCTTACCATCAATTGGTTTTCTGCATGTAACATTGTAGTGTGTAGAAAAGATAACAATAGAGAACAATAACGGGAGTCAGGAGGTACAATAATGGGATGGCGCTCATTATAACTGAGGGTCGCATATTTGAGGCGTCCGTTTACCCGCATTACTCCGACATCGTCTACAACGGGGTTTAGTGTCAGCAAAGGTCTCTTTTTCTTAATTGGCTGAGATGCCGCCAGCTGGGCGATAGTTTTCCCAGAGGATGACCCGCAATTTGGCCTCATTTACTTCCTTCTGCGCTAGCATCAGCGTGTTGTGAATTGGGAGTTTGCGGGATCTTCGGATGAAGCGATACATATATGCGATTACCCTGAATACCTGAGGTAGAGAGGAGAACCTGTCAAGTATATCCGCGTCTTCGATGGCGTGGAAGGCCTCTACATGCCTCAGTTCTGGCGGAGCGACATTTGGAGGTGTGGGATTCGGCCAGCATGAGACATGCTTAACGAGCTACTCTGGACCCTTCCACCATAAAGAAGAACCGGCTAAATCCTGTGGTTTGCATCCTCTTGTGCCTAAGTCAGCTGGGTTGTCACCGCTGCGTACGTGGCTCATGTAGCATTGCCGACCGTTTGGAGGATCTGCGATGTCCGATTCGCCATCCTGCCGGGTCGAAAAGCTTCGCTACGGCTGACAAGATTTGCCTTTTAGTACTACAGTTTGAAGTTGGAAGATCGTATGAGTATGAGAACGTGTCTGTTAGCGCGTTCCACTGAATTCCAAGCGTCTTCGTCGAACTTGCGTCTTGAAATTTTAGAAAGTCAGCATCTAAAGGGCTCGAACTGGGAATTGACTCGAGTAGGTTTGATTGATTTGCTGTGATTTTCCTGAGTGGAAATCCTGCGGACTTTAAAGCTTCGATAGTCTGAGACATCGAGTTAATTGTGGACTGTATTTCGTGCCCGCCTAAGAGGACATCATCTACATACGTTTCTCGCTTCAGAATATTATTTACGAGAGGATAATCGCGCCTGCAATCTTCTGCTAATTGGTGAAGTGTTCGGATCGCCAAATATGGAGCACAGTTAACACCAAAGGTTACTGTCTTCAGTTTAAAATCTTCTATTGGAGAGTTGGGGGATCTGCGAAAGAGTATTCGCTGGAAGTCCTGATCTTCCTTGTGAATAAGAATTTGGCGGTACATTTTCTCAATGTCGCCGTTAAAAACAAACTTGTATAACCTCCATCGGAGGATGATTAGCATCAAGTCATTTTGCAAGACTGAGCCCGTGAGTAGCGCATCGTTTAAGGAATTCCCTGAGTGGGAGGTTTTAGAGGCATTGAAAACGACCCTAACCTTAGTGGTTTTGCTATCATGTTTCAAGACAGCATGATGCGGCAAATAAAAGGAGAAATATTTCCCCTCATTCATAACTTCACGTGGAGAAGTGGGAGCCATGTGATCCATAGCCAAGTATTCATCCAATACCTCAGCGTATTTATGTTTTAGTTCCGGTCTTTCCTCCAGACTCCTATTTTGTCTGGAAAGTCTTCTTTGAAGGGTAATTTAACCATATAGCGTCCATCTGCTTGCCGAATTGTTGTCGAACGGTACAATTTCTCGCAGCGTTTTCTCTGTGGAGACTTCTTCTTGTTCCCATAATTTCCTTAAAAGACTGTTAAGGGAGTCGTTTTGCGATTCGGTGACACACGTGGAGAATGTTGATATTTCTTCAGCAATCGGCCCGCTGAGGATCCATCCGAATATCGTGTTTTGTGCCATAAGTGTACCACATACGTTGTGATGGAGTCCTTGTACCAGAATCTGTGGGGTGATATCGCTACCGATTACCATGTCGACTCTTCCGGGTGAACAACAATTTGGATCTGCCAGTGATAATGTGGCAAGCTCGATTAGATCGGGATTTGACACTTTGAAGGTTGGGAGGAAATGGGTAAGCTGCGGCATGATTGCCTGAGCCTTTATTTTTTGAGTCAGATCTGATGAACACAGTGTCAATTCGCAGACCTTTTTGGAATTTTTAACTATCAAGCCGCCCATTCCGGAAATTTCGTAGTGTATTTCTCGTGTTGGCAAGCCAAGGAGTTTTTGTAGTCGGGAGGCTACAAATGTCTTTTCTGATCCCTGATCTATAAGGGCTCGGATCTTATGGAACTCGCCAGCAAAGTATATGGGGACTATTGCTGTTGGCAGAAGGGTGGCTCCATTGCTACTCGCGAAATGTAACGAAACCTTATTCACGTTGTTTTCCATAAAACTTTGTGTTCGTAAGCCCAGCGTAATGTCTTTAGATGACGAAGGCCCTTCATTATCTACCCTCAGTGTCGCCATTTGAGTTATGGTTTTTTGGGGTTTAGAGTTTGGTTTTTGACCTTGGGGTTTGGCTTGAAAATGTAACAACGAGTTATGTCTTTTTTGCCAATACACGCATGAGAAATTGCTTTGACATTCATTATTTAAGTTTGAGTAGGAGAGGCAGTTTTCGCAATAGTTATTTTCCTTTACGAACTTGAGACGTTCTGGCACCGAAAGGGTTTTGAATCTTACGCAGTGTTTCATTCCGTGATTGCTATTGCACAGTTTACATGAAACGCGTTTAGCAAACTCTGTATGGAAAGTTTGAGTCCTGTTTTTATTAACAAAATTTGAACTTTGATTAACTGCTCTTGGGGTAAAATTTTGAAATTGGGGTTTTATCTTGCCTGGCCGATATGTACTCAGCCTTTCCACGACCTCGTATCGGCTCGTGAGAAATTTATCCATCTCTGACCACCGTGGCAATGCCTTGCGGGAGCTGAGGGATTGCTCCCACAGGGAGAGTGTCTCACTTGGCAATTTTGATGAGCACAATTATACCAGGATGGGGTCCCAGTCAGTGGTGGAGATTTTCTGTGCAGT
>NW_023458555.1:99699444-99701495 GCF_013731165.1 Rhagoletis pomonella | reverse complement strand
TCCCCGGCTGAGTCCTGTGGACTTAGTATGCCTTCATCAGCCTCAAGTATACGGCATATTCGTTGGATTGGGCGCTGGCAGTGATGCTTACGGCGCAGTCCTCGGTCAAAGGTGCTATATTCGATGGTGACCACTCGTACCAGCCCGTCACTCCCCGGATGCACCTCGGTGATGCGTCCAATTCGCCAGAGGGATGGGGGAAGATGCTCCTGCTGGATAGCCACGATGTCACCAACTCGAACATTGGGTGTAGGTCTTACCCACTTACTTCGAGCCTGCAGTTGCACCAAATACTCTTCCTTCCAGCGGTGCCAAAAATGTTGCAGCATGCGTTGAAGTCGCTGATAGTATTTAAGACGATTATCTGGAGCCTCTGGAACGGCGGATTCTGGACGGGAGTTCAAAGGTCGGCCGATGAGAAAACTGCCAGGCGATAATGCGAGACCACCATCAGGATCATCGTGGAGCGCAATTATGGGTCTTGAGTTGAGGCAGGCCTCAATGCGCACCAGCAGGGTACTAAGTTGATTAAACGTAAGTACGCTGTCTCCCACTACCCGTTTCAAGTGCCTCTTCGCCGAACGCACTGCCGCCTCCCATAAGCCTCCTTGATGGGGCGCGGCTGGAGTGATAAAATGCCAGCAAACCCCAGCATCAGACAGTTGTTGTTGGGCGTAGGTACTTATCCATTCCGAAAGTTCGGATTGGAGTTGGCGGTTTGCACCTACAAATTGTGTGCCGTTGTCACTGTAAAGGTTGGTGCAATAGCCTCGGCGACTGACAAAACGATCAAAAACATCTAGAAATGCTCTGGTGCTTAGGTCTTCTGCCAACTCTATGTGCACTGCCTTTGTGCACATACAGACGAAAATCGCGGCATACGTCTTGGTGGTAGCGAAGGAACGTTTGCCACCATGGCGGACCAGGAACGGCCCGGCGTAATCTAGCCCGGTATTAGAGAACGGGGGTGCCACTAAAACTCGATAACGGGAAGATCAGCCATTTGTTGTTGTTGCATGACTTGTTGCTGCAGTTTGCAGGTTCTACATCGATGTATGCATCTCTTGACCAGGACTCGTGCGTGCACGATCCACAATTCTCGTCGTAAATATTGTAACATCTCTCTTATACCACCGTGCATGGTCATGCTGTGAGCATTCCGGACCAGGAGCGTTGCGAAGGTGCACTCTGCGTCTGCGTGTCGTAATCGGCCTCCAACCCTTAACACACCCGATTCGTCTAATAGAGGATTGAGCGGAAGCAACTTACTCGAGGTCGGGACAATGTAAGAAGCTCGTAAAAGATTTATCTCTGAAGCGTAAAAATTACCTTGTGCTTCGCGAACGTGGAGTATGAATGCTTGCTGGATTTCATTAGCCGTCATGACTGGCGTCTGCCAGTGCGATTTGCCAGCAGGTCTAAAGCGCAGAACATAGGCGGTGGTATGTAACTTTCGTTGAATAGTGCTGAAACGTTCGACTAGTGGGATGAATGTTGAGTTGGAACCCAAGCCAATCCGTACTTGTAACCTTGGAGTGCAGGGTGCAGAGATGAGCCCGAACCACACGCAGTTCGGCATCATGCTCTTGCTGTTGCTTATCATCGAGTTGTCGCAGTTGTCCGCAGTAAAAGTTTTCGTCGTAGATGACGTCTGGCCCCTTCCACCAAACAGATTAACTACTTAGGGCTTGTGGCGTTATGCCGCGACTGACGCAGTCGGCGGGATTCTCCTTAGTTCGTATATGATGCCAATGTGAAATACTGGAATGCTGCTGGATGTACGCAACCCGATTCGACACATACTGCATCAGATTGCTTGTTGACTTACGAATCCAAGAGAGAACTATACTAGAGTCGCTCCAATACATGCATTGGTCTTGGCTGAGCTGAAGAACTTCTCGAGCGTTCACCATCGTAGTAACCAGCAAGTGTGCAGCGCATAACTCCAACCTGGGAATGGTTATAGCTTTCAGTGGACTACCCTTCGTTCGCGCAGCCACCAGTCCTACTCGGACTGTCCCATCAGTGTCAATACTTCGAGCATAAATGAC
>NW_023458555.1:99698188-99699344 GCF_013731165.1 Rhagoletis pomonella | reverse complement strand
CCTGGGAATGGTTATAGCTTTCAGTGGACTAACCTTCGTTCGCGCAGTCACCAGCCCTACTCGGACTGTCCCATCAGTGTCAATACTTCGAGCATAAATGACGGCTGCATATGCCCTTTCGCTGGCGTCGCAAAACCCATATAGCGTTGTAATGGCAGACTGCGCCATTCCGATCCAACGAGGTATGCGGAGCTCCGCGACGGCTGGTATAGCGCTTCGAAATTTAAGCTATTTCTCGCGGAGTTCGGGTGGTGGAGGTGTGTCCCAATTGATCTTAGCCGACCATGTCAACTGCATCAATATGTTAGCTGTCACTGATACCGGCGCCAAGGGTCCCAAGGGGTCAAAGATTTTAGCCACTTCGCTCAACACCTGGCGTTTAGTAGGAACCGGGATGATTGCGTCTAATCGTACTTGGAAAAAAAGCTCGTCAGTAATCGGAGCCCAGTGCAGAACCAACACTTTCGCATCAGTGGCCCCTAAATTTAGGTCTGAACTTGACGACCCTAAGCCACATGTGAAAAGAACATCTGCCGCGTTCGGGTTCTACTTGCAAAGTCTAAACCGACCATGTTGCAATATCGTTGTGATGTCTCTAGCTAAGGTGGCAGCTTCCGATGGAGTATCCATGCTATCAAGAAGGTCATCCATATAGAAATTACGCAGAAAACTATCTCGGGCCTTTGCCGCTCGAGCCTCATCAGGAACCGCTGATTGGTTTTCATTGGCACACTGCTGCAAGACGCGTGCCGCGTTGAAAGGACTGCAAGCCATAATGCCTTGACATATGAATTGCCAAGAGCTGATGCATTCGGTGAAAATGGGATTTGTACTATGTATCGGCCATCGCTCTTGCGCGATACCGTTTTACAGAAAATCTCTTCGCTAAGGTCGTCAACAACTGGGGGTCGGCCAACCTCCTCCAGCTCCCAGAAGCGTTGCAGTATCTCATCTAGTCGCTCCTCTTCAGCGGCGAATTTCGGTAACGCGCGTAAAGTTGGAAGCGACGTACAGCATGGGAACGCAGTTCCGCAAATGACCCACCCCAGACGGGTGGACAGGGCGCACGGCTCTTTAGACCCACCAGTGATTGTTTCCCCCAGGAGAATCATACCCCAAATGTCCGCTCCAATGAGAACATCGATGCTCCCTGGAG
>NW_023458555.1:99695891-99698088 GCF_013731165.1 Rhagoletis pomonella | reverse complement strand
AGGTACTTATCAATTCCGAAAGTTCGGATTGGAGTGGCGGTTTGCACCTACCTGCTGATTGGTTTTCATTGGCACACTGCTGCAAGACGCGTGCCGCATTGAAAGGACTGCAAGCCATACCGTAAGTTAACGTCGTTAACTGATACACACCGAGAGTATCACTTGGGCTTTCCCGCCAGAAAATTTGCTGCCAACATCTATGTCTGGAATCAACTTCGATCTGCCGAAACATCTTCTCGATGTCAGCAGTGATAGCTATACGGAAACGACGGTACCGGAGAAGAATGGCGGCAAGTGGATTCTGGACGGGCGGACCAACTAGCTGAGTATCGTTTAAGGAAACGCCATTGCTTGTCTTCGCAGAGGCGTTGAAAACTACCCGGAACTTCGACGTGACGGCATGGTGGGGTACATAATAAACCTGGGATGGGTCGCCTGGTTGCGGTGTTATCTTCTCCATGTGCCCGAGTGCCTCATAGTCGCGCATGAACTGAATATTTTTGTTACGTAGCTCATCATCATTACTCAAGCGGCGCTCAAGATTGAGGAATTGGTTAAATGCCTTGACATATGAATTGTCAAGAGCTGATGCATTCGGTGAAAATGGGATTTGTACTACGTATCGGCCATCGCTATTGCGCGATACCGTTTTACAGAAAATATCTTCGCTAAGGTCGTCAACAGCTGGGGGTCGGCCAACCTCCTCCAGCTCCCAGAAACGTTGCAGTATCTCATCTAGTCGCTCTTCTTCCGCGGCGAATTTCGGTAACGCGCGTAAAGTTGGAAGCGACGTACAGCGTGGGAACGCAGGTCCGCAAATGACCCACCCCAGACGGGTGGACAGGGCGCACGGCTATTTAGACCCACCAGTGATTGTTTCCCCCAGGAGGAACATACCCCAAATGTCCGCTCCAATGAGAACATCGATGCTCCCTGGAGTGTGAAACGTGGGATCGGCTAGTGGTATGTCTTGCAAATGTTGATAGTGGTTAATGTCTATTGGCGACGCAGGAATCTCCGAAGTTATTTGTGGTAGGATATGAGCTTCAAAGGTGCACTCAAACGTGGCATCGTGGTATGAGCGCATCACCAGAGTCGCCTGGCCACGCGACGAAGTCACCCTCTGAGAGCCAATTCCTTCTACCGTAAGCGGGTACCGTCTTCTGTGTAATCGTTCTGTAATGAAGCTTACCTGTGAACCCATGTCGCATAATATACGGCAGGCTACTTCTTCCCCCACCTTGTCTAAAAGTGGAGCTCTAGCTGTGGCCAGAAGGACGATCCCCTCAGATTGCGCCAGGAGAGACTGCACCGCATCTATGCGAGGCAAAACCTGTGGCGTAATGGCGCCGACAGATGTTTCAAATGCGGGGGCTGGTCGCGCTGCCGCACTGGTGGTTGCAGGTAACTTCTCGTTGCATGAAGAAGCCTTACAAAACAAGGTGTTGTGTTTCTGTTTGCAGTTGTCGCAGGTTCCTGAGCTGCACTTTCGAAATTGTGGACATATTGACAGGCGATGTGGTTCCGCGCACCGTGGACAGGCCAGCGACGATTTCATGGTTGCGTTCGGAGACTTCGAGGTAACTACATGTGATTGTGCCATACGGCGCGCTGTTGACGGTCGGAGTGACACATTGGGGTCGCATCTCAGAGTATCCGCGTAAGTCTCGATCTCCTCCAGCATTAATGTTTCGGCGTGGTTTAAACCCGTCCAGTGTGAGACAGCCGGAGTTGGTAGTTTGCGGAGGACTATGGGATAAACGATGGCATCCCATTGGTCTGTTGCCAGACCCATCACGTTCAGGGCAGGTAAAGTACTGCGCACCACATCGATAACTTTGCGAACGTTGCGCTGCGTTGGAACTGGATGTTCCGGCAAGTCTAATAGCCGATACACGTGCGACTCAACCAAGCGCCGAGGATTATCATATCGCCTTTTCAACTCGGCCCATAGCTGGCTGTAGCCCCCCGTGTATACTCCACCAACCATGTGTACTGCCTGAGCGTCAACACATTGCCTCAATCGACTGAGTTTATAGCTTTCGTCAAGATCGGTGCGATTGTGCACCAATGATTCGAAAATGTCTCTAAACATCAACCAGTTTTCCGGTTGACCATCAAATGCTGGGATCTTGACCGGATCCAAACGGTGCTCTGATTGGCACCGCACGGGCGCAGCATTCGACGGAGTGGTTAC
>NW_023458555.1:99694382-99695791 GCF_013731165.1 Rhagoletis pomonella | reverse complement strand
GTGGTATGTCTTGCAAATGTTGATAGTGGTTAATGTCTATTGGCGACTCAGGAATCTCCGAAGTTATTTGTGGTAGGATATAAGCTCCAAAGGTGCACTCAAACGTGGCATCGTGGTATGAGCGCATCACCAGAGTCGCCTGGCCACGCGACGAAGTCACCCTCTGAGAGCCAATTCCTTCTACCGTAAGCGTGTTCCGTCTTCTGTGGAGACCCAAGTGGTTGAAAAATCATTCTGTAATGAAGCTTACCTGTGAACCCATGTCGCATAATATACGGCAGGCTACTTCTTCTCCCACCTTGTCTAAAAGTGGAGCTCTAGCTGTAGTCAGAAGGACAATCCCCTCAGATTGCGCCAGGAGAGACTGCACCGCATCTATGCGAGGCAAAACCTGTGGCGTAATGGCGCCGACAGATGTTTCAAATGCGGGGGCTGGTCGCGTTGCCGCACTGGTGGTTGCAGGTAACTTCTCGTTGCATGAAGAAGCCTTACAAAGCAAGGTGTTGTGTTTCTGTTTGCAGTTGTGGCAGGTTCCTGAGCTGCGCTCTCGAGCCGAGTGGCTAGTTCCGAGACAATTATAGCATAAAGATGCTTGCCGGACAAGGTTCAAACGTTGATCTACAGTCAGTGCTCGAAATTGAGGACATCTTGACAGGCGATGTGGTTCCCCGCACCGTGGACAGGCCAGCGACGATTTCATGGTTGCGTTCGGAGTCTTCGGGGTAACTACATGTGATTGTGCCATACGACGCGCTGTTGACGGTCGGAGTGACACATTAGGGTCGCATCTCAGAGTATCCGCGTAAGTCTCGATCTCCTCTAGCATTCTCTGCAGATTAGGTAATGTTTCGGCGTGGTTTAAAACCGTACAGTGTGAGACAACCGGAGTTGGTAGTTTGCGAAGGACTAGGGGATAAACGATGGCATCCCATTGGTCTGTTGCCAGACCCATCACGTTCAGGGCACGTAAAGTACTGTGCGCACCACATCGATAACGTTGCGAACGTCGCGCTGCGTTATAACTGGATGTTCCAGCAAGTCTAATAGCCGATACACGTGCGACTCAACCAAGCGCCGAGGATTATCATATCGCCTTTTCGACTCGGCCCATAGCCGGCTGTAGCCCCCCGTGTATACTCCACCAACCATGGGTACTGCCTGAGCGTCAACACATTGCCTCAATCGACTGAGTTTATAGCTGTCGTCAAGATCGGTGCGATTGTGCACCAATGATTCGAAAATGTCTTTAAACATCAACCAGATTTGCGGTTGACCATCAAATGCTGGGATCTTGACCGGATCCAAACGGTGCTCTGATTGGCACCGCACGGGCGCAGCATTCGACGGAGTGGTTACAGCAGCTCGCATGCGTTGCAGTTTGGTAACGATACTACCGTGGACCCTCTCCA
>NW_023458555.1:99683728-99694282 GCF_013731165.1 Rhagoletis pomonella | reverse complement strand
AAAAAAAAATAATAAACATTAAATAAAAAAGACAAAATCGGTCAAAATATCGCAATTATTTTATTTTGTGGACCAGTATAGCTAGCATATAAGTTCTTATGCATTGAGTGCAAAAGAGTGTATTTTAGTACAAAACGAAATGAAATTTTATGTTCCTAAATATTTTTTGCTTAGCACCATAAAAAAAGTGTTTTATGTAATGTACATAAATGTGATATATTTTAATGCGGCTGTGCGGAAGCGCTTGGTGCGTGGGGCGTAGCACCCACTTTCTATAAAAATTGGACAAACTCACCCACGTACTGGTGCGTGCGAAAAAAAGGGATTGCTGCACGCTACTCCTTGCTGGTGCTGCTGGACACTCCACGCTGCGTCTGCTTGATGCTTGGCAGGTTGCCAAGCCCTGCACGGCCGCCATCTTATTTTTAATTTTATTTAGTAAACACACCCGCACACTACTTTCGTTTATAAAAATTATTTTCTTTATTTAATTTTATTTAACTTTTAATTTATAACTTCTTAATTCCTCTTATATTATTTCCGGACAACCGTTTTAGTTAAGAGTCGAGTAGCGATTGAAAAATGGCTTCTTGGAAGCCGAGCTACGATACACCTTCTAGAACGAATGTGGATCGTAAGCTCGGCAGTGTTGACAACACACGCGATGTAATTTTATTATTTTGGGCAACATAAGTGTTGCCATGTAAGATGTTACCACATCGCGTGTAGTGCCATTACACCAACCGCCTATGGGAAAAGAAGTTTTACAAGGTCATCAGACTTGTAAAATCTTCTTTCCACATAGTATGTCAAATTGCTTTGGAGGAACGAAAATGTTATATCAATTTTCTTTCCCCCCTTTTATTCGTTCGTCCATAGCAATTTGGAAATGCATACTCCATAACGTGCTAACTAAATATACATTATATAAAATTACTTAATGGTAATTAGTATTAGGCTAAACTTATTTGAATTGGAAAAATTAAATTAGTCTTATATTGAATATTTTTTTGTTTTCAGAAATATTTAACTATACATTTTAATGTTTAATTTCAAAGTATTTTATAGTACAATATTTGTTCATTAAAAATTCTGTAGTTTTAAGTAACATTTTCTTTTGTAGTTTAAAGTATTGTAATTTAGTTATTACAATTTTATTTCTTATAAATAAACGAAAGTACATTTAAAGCAATTTTCTCTAGTATTAATAATATTGCGTTTATATAAATGAAGGGACTGTGTTCATTTGGTGAATAATTTCTATATAGTGAATATTTCATTTTACACATTTTTTTTTTGTTTGTTTGCTTGACTTGAGAAATTCATATACATGTTGTTGTTGAAATAATAATTGGTTGAGATGAAAGTTTCAACTAATTTTTTGAACTCTATTTTTGTGGATTGTTTTTACTTTATCTTTTTCTTTATCGAAAATGGTAATATTAACACCAGATATATATTTTCATGTTTAATTCGGGGTTCTTTTTGTACTAGAACGAGATCGTTTTCTTTAATATCTACTGGACGAGAGTGTCTATCATACAAATTCTTGTTACGGATTTTATGTTTGATAATTAATTCTTTGGCTATTGCATGTGACTTTTGCATCCGGTACTTAACCTCTTTTGCATAATTCTCAACATTATAAATGGGATCAATTTTTTCCTTTTTCAATTCTTGCGGTAAGGTCGGTGTTTTTCCGAAAACTAGTTCGAATGGAGTAAATTTATTGTCAAAAACAGAATTTGGAGTAGTATTATGCAAAAAGGTGAAATACTTAAGATAAATGTCCCAGTCTGAAATAATCTCATTTAGGTATGCACGTAAGTATTCATTGAAAACGCGATGATTTCGCTCAATAGTGCCCACTGTTTCGTGATGGTGTGCTGTCGAAAAGTTATGATCAATCTTCAAGAGTTTTGTTAGTTCCGAAAATATTTCGTTTTTATATTCCGTTCCTAAATCTGATCTGATCGAATTCATTATGCCGTATACTAGTATGTGACTTTCAAAAATAGCAGAGGTGATCGTTTTGGCGCTTTTGTCTGGAACAGCAACGGTTACCAAATACTTTGTCAGATCACAAATCATAGTAACAGCGAACTTGTTACCACTTGTTGATTCTGGAAAAGGCCCTATTGTATCAATTATCACTATTTCGAAAGGTTTGATAAGTGTTGGCGTTAAAACAAGGGTTTCTTTTGTTTTTGGTTTTGGCTTGTTTAGTAAGCATTTCTCGCAATTCTTGACAAATTTTGATATGTCGCGGGTCATATTTTTCCAAAAATATTTCGTTCGGATTTTTGAGTCCGCAATGTCCTCCACTTATTGGGTCGTTATGGTATATTGTCATAGTTGGTGTTTCTTTTCTTCGTCGGTCACAGTTTCGACTGGATCCGTCAATATAATTTCTAAGTTCTTTAAAATTTTATTTCCGCGATCTTTTAAGTTCGTAATTGTAAAATATTTGAAAAATAAATCATTTTTTGGCCATTCTAACGTCTTAATATTACAACTGATGGCTTCGACTTCAAGCCGCGAAAGTAACTCATCGAAATTCGTTTTTTCGATAACAATCGTAAAATTAAGTAACTCGAGTTTTTTGTGTTTTAAATGTGCACAAACTTGAAAATTTGAAATTTCATTATTTTTATCATATATTATATTTGTTTTTACCCGGGGTATTTTCTTTGAGAAATCATATGAAAATTTGTCATAAATCTGTAATTTAATTTTGTCATTGCATTCACTATCGTACTTTAATTGTGTTCTATTCGTCATTGATCTTGTTTTTACCGCTAGTACTTGTTTGGTTGAGTCTTTTAGTTCGTCTATTGTAATCCGTGACAATGCGTCCGCTCCTACATTCGATTTTCCTTTTATATTTTCAATTGTAAAGTCGTATTCTGACATTTCTAAGCGTATTCTAGCAAGCTTTGACGACGGGTCCTTCATGTTAAAGGGATAAACTAAGGGTCGATGGTCAGATTTCACCGTAAAGTGAGTGCCGTAAACATACGGTCGAAACAGCTTGATCGCAAAATATATAGCTAAAAGTTCAAGTTCGATTATCGGTTTATTCTGTTCTGCTTTATTGAAAGATTTTGACGCGAAACATATCGGCAAATCATTTCCGTCATTGTTTTGGCTTAATATAGCACCGCACCCCACTTTCGAGGCATCGACAGTAATAATAAATTGTTTTGTGAAGTCAGGGTATTGAAGCAATTTTGGGGAAATTAACGCTGATTTTAACGATTCAAAAGCATTGTCGCACGCACTGTCCCAAGTAAATTCCTGCCTAATTTATTTAAAGGCGCTGCCAGAGACGCAAAATTTGGTATAAACCGCCTGTAATAATTAGCAAACGCGACGAAACGTCGAAACGTTTGGCTGAGCATTTATGGCCTAGGAACGTAACTTCCGGCCGAAGGAAATTGCATTTATTAGGGTTGAGTTTTAGGTTGAAGTTTCGACAAGTCTCAAAAACTTTTGCTAAATTTTTTATGTGATGTGCTTCACTACATCCAATAACGATTATATCGTCAACGTAAAGAAATGCCACATTAGGCGGGATACCGGAAAAAGCAATTGTCATCATACGCGAAAATGAATTTGGTGCTACATGTAACCCAAACGGTAATACTTTCCATCTGAATGCTCCACGGTCCGTACTGAAGGAGGTAACGTCACGTGAATCAATATGTAAAGGGATTTGATGAAACCCTGAAAAAAGGTCTAAGGTTGAGAAATATTTCGCCCGTCCGAGGTTATCTAAAATGTCGTCAACTCGAGCGAGAGGGAACTTATCGGCAATCAATTTTTTGTTAACATCGCGAAAGTCTACGCACATACGGTATGCTTTTTTACCATTAGTATCTTTTTTTGGAACGACAATTAAAGGACTATTATAATTCGAATAACTTTCTTCGATTAATTCATTTTCTAATAACTTGTTAACTTGGCGATTTATTTCTTCACGCTGCGAATATGGTAATCGGTAATTTTTAATGTAAACTGGGTTATTGTCTGTCAAGCGTAGTTTTTGTTCGTAAAAGTTATTTAACGTCATTTTGTCGTCGGGAAGTGCAAATATGTCTGCGTAATCTACGCACAAGTTAAGTAATTTGCTTTCAGCGTAACTAGGGATTTGTTTTTTCAAAACGTTAATCAGTTCTTTTGTCCGGTTGTTATCGTTTCTTGTCTTATTTATAGAATAAACATTGAAATTAGAAAGTTTTTCAGTCCGGATGTTACAGTTCTTTACGTATTTTATATCGTTTGTGGTATTTATGACTTTGACGATTGGGTTGCTTGTACTAATTATACATCGTGCTGTGAATACTCCGCTATCGATTTCTTGTGATTCCACAAAAAGTGGTTCTGGTGAACTTCCTAAATTAAAAAGACGAAAAACCTCGCATCTGGGTGGAATTACGCAGGTATCGCTTTCAGTTCCGTGAAGAATCGGAATCGCGACTTTTTTGTTACCTACCCAGAAGGAAATGCAATTGCTTGCGTAGCTGATAACGCATTTATTGAATTTTAAAAAGTCTTTACCCAATATGCCGTCTGCTGGAATATTAAAGTCGTCGTTAACCACATGTAATGTATGTTTTATAAAAAAGTCCGGAAAAGTCAGATTTGTCGTTATTTTACCTAGAGTTGAAACGGTGTTTGAAGTGACGCCAGTAATGTTAATTATATCGTTCGTATTTATAGAAAAATGTTTATCAATGCTAGAAATTTTTACTAAAGAAATGTCGGCTTGCGTGTCGACTAAAAACGTTCAAAATTTGTTTGAACCACTAATTCGCAATTCAATAAAATCAGAGTAATTAAGATTTAGACAGTATATGCCTTTTGTTGAAAACGAAGTATTTAGTTGTCCATTTCTTCCGCCCTCAGTGTTCGCTCCTGAGGGGCGTGGGCGTTTAAAGCGCGCACATTAGCATTACTGCGTGAATTTGGACGTCTATTACTATTATTGTTGCTGTTATTGTTTCGATTGTTGTTTGATGACCGATTCCTATTATTGTTGAAATTGTTACCGTTATGCCTTGAACCGTTATTGCTGTACCTACTGTTATCTGCGTTATTATTGTACCTATTGAAATTTGAGTTGTTTTGTCTGAAATTGTTATTGTTGTACCAATTAAAATTGTGCCCTCTGAAACTACCTCTAAAGCTATTTGGCCTATTTACTCGGGATCGAAACGCTAACACTTGGCGATCTTTCACTTGATTATTTTGTTCGACTATCAGTTTTGCTACTACGTCCTTTGAATCACTGAAGGTAGTTGACGATAAAATTGATTTGACCAAATCCGACCGAGTATTGAGTCTACAAACGTTTACTGTTTGCTCGACTGCCATTTCATGAGCCTTAGACTGTGTCATACCTTCAATGATCAAAGAGCGCTCTAAAGCATCCGAAAGCTCCTCGACACGCTTAGCAAATTCCGTATAATTGTTGTTTATGACATGTAAAGATGCAATTTTCCCAGCTACAACTTTCGAGTTGTCTGACTTTATTCTATTTCTCAACGCATCTTTTATTTACCTAACTGAACTAACTTCTGTTGGAATTGCTTCACGTGCCTTGCCTTCGAGTTTCGATTTCAAAAATGATATAAAAGTCGTATTTAAGTTTTCGTCTGCAAAATCTTCAATTAAATTAATTTTGTCTATAAACGATTCAAGTGCTAGCGGATCTCCGTTGTAATTTTCCCTAATGATTGAGGCACAAAGACTAATAAACGATTTTTTCTGTTCAGGGGTAGCCATGTCTAAAAATTCTTGAAAAAATTTAGAAATATTTGGTGAACTGGTAGCTGTTGACGGCTCGTCGGATATTGTTAGCAGATCTTTAAAGGATGGAAGTGAAGTACTTCTTTGAAGACTGAATTGTACCGAAGCTTCTGACTTGGCGTCGCTAAATTCTTCTTCTGACTCAGAGTCAGCTAAGTCTGATTGGCAAATTAGCGATAAGCTATCAGGTGGAATCCTAACGCGACAATTCAGTTTATTAATGCACTTTGCTAACTGTTCCTTGCAACGAGCTAATTTAACTTGGACTTCTTTGAGATTACAGGTATGGGCCGAACTATTACCAATAACTAGTAATAAAATATTATTGTAAGCTGTGATAAGCGAATATTTGTATTCGTTTAATTTTTTCGCATTCGAAGACAACGGTCTATTTTGTAAAATGCGTTTCGTAATCTTATCAAAATCTGCTTTATATACTTTAAATTGTTTATCGAATTCGCTCATAACCGAACATCAAAAATCAAAGTAAAGCTACATATATCATATCCAAGAGTCGGTAGTATGCACCTTTTCAAAATTCTTAGAACTTACATTGCACCGTAGCAGTAGTCGTATTAAGTTTGAAATACTGACAGCCGATTTCTCAGTGGATGTTTAATTATAATCGAAAGATTATCTCTTATTGTCATCTTCTCAGTGGACTTAATATATGATTAACTCACCACCACCTTTCATAAGATTTATTAATGGCGAAACCAGCTTTTCCTGTAAATCCTGTAAAACCTGCAAATCGTGAAATTGGGTTGGGTTGAATCCAAACAGTTTGTTATTTTGCGAAATCCTAGGAAACGAAACAATTGCAACTGGCACCTTTTTAATAATGGTCTAAATTTAATTAATGCTTTCAATCTGCTCACACGTATGAGTTGTCAAAAACCATTGTTTTGAACATGTAAACCCCAAGTAAATGTCAATTACACGAATTTACAAAAGTATTAAATGTAAAAATCAGTACCAAATCAGTACAAACTCAAAAAATCAGCAGATTTTGCGCACTGATTTCGGGCTCTTAAAATACAGTACAATAGAAAAAAATCAGCACACGTTCTGATTAAATCAGCGCATCTGGCCACCCTAGTGTACATGGGCAGAGTGTCCACACTAATGTTGTTGAAATGGCTATAAGGCCCGGTTGTTCAATGTCTGGTTATCACTACCACTACTCTATCGACGATTTCGACATCATGCATGTAACATGTGCTCGATAAAGCAGTAGTGCTTAACCGGAGCTTCTACCTCCGATTTGCGCTAATCAGACATTGAACAACCGGCTCTAAGTCTGTCTAACGAGGGTGCGGGCAATAACCGGCTTTTAGCTTCAGACGCTAAACAGTTAAGAGTATATCAAGCAACATTGATGGGCCTTTAACAAGTCCTGCTAAAAGTCGTATAAGCAACGTAGAAATGATTTTAGATTCGTACAGCGAAACCAAAGGCCCGAATGTAAAATTTGGAGACATTAAAAAATTTGAAATAAAAGCTCAATTGAAGGCCTATCTTAAAGAAAAACGGGCTCATCTCGGTGAAAATCCTCTCGATTGGTGGAAAACTAAACAAAAATACGACAAATTTAGAGATCTGGGTCGCAAATATTTGAGCGCTCCACCCGCAGTTCCAAGTGAGCAATTTTTTAGTGCAGCCGGCCTTATATACGAGCCTCTAAGAAATCGCCACATGGGAGAAAAGGCAGCAAAATTACTTTTTATGAAATATAATTTTGCCATTTGGAACTTTGACTACAAGATTAAAACATCGTATAGGTTAAGCACTCGTTCAATGTTATAATAATTTACAAAATTTTTAAGTAATAAAAACGTTGAAATATGGCATTCGAGACATCCCTATTAAATACACACAAAAAACGTTCTAGACTGTCCCGCTTAGATTTCGGAATGCTTACACATTGGGAAGTTAGCTTACTGCCAATATAGAAGTATTACATATATGGGCGCATGTAATAGACTTGAATTGATACGAAAAGTAATATATGTATGTACATACTTATGTATGTGGGTATATGAATAATAATCGCTTAAAATCGATCTCAAATTTTGTACAACGTATCAACTTGCAATGTTGTTTGTCCAGACAGCTATAAAAGCTTTGCTTTGCAAATTACCAAAAACGCGCATAGTGCATAGGGCGACATCTAGCTCTACAGTTGAGAAGTAGATGTCGCCCTATGCATTACGTACGCTACAGCGGAAAAAGACGACACCATTTCTTTAAAACAGCGTTTGCAGAGAGAGCTGTTTCTAAGCTCGCGCTAATACACAATGAATAGAAAGCTTAAAAGAGCTTTGCCCGCGGGCAAGGCAGTGCCTATCTGTTCTTTAAATGAAATTAATTGGGGCTCGGATGTATGTGCATGCACACAAATCTATTAATAGATGCGTTCGCGTAGCTGTTAATTGTTCATGTTTAACCAAAACTTACAAGTTTTTGCGTTCGCGTACGCAAAAAACTTGCAAAGTAGGGGAAATTGAGAGAGCAAACTGACATTACATTTTGAGGGGAAGCTGCTGTTTTCTGCTGGAAAATTTTTTGCCAACAGGAAAACAGCTGGTTGGCATTTACGCAAATCACAAAATTGAATTTGATGGCTTGGAAGATAAAAATTACAAAATGCGACTAATTAAACTTGTAAGAAATCAGTAGTTATTTGTTTAATCAATAAACTGTGTCAGTATAACACTTTGCGATGACTTTTCGTACGTTTGAAATTTTACACTTTTGTATGTAAACAAAAATTATATCAGCTGTTCGTCTAACTTGCAAGTTTCTGCAAATTTTCTGTTCGCGTACTATTTTGGATATTTCTCTCTTGTCAGAGAACAGATGACATTTCGCCGGAATTTGGCAGTTGGTTGGTTTCTGTTGGAGATTTTAAACGAACGCCGCTAATATCGTTGAGTTATTTTAATATCTATTGCAAGATTTTCTACAGACAAGACTAACAAGTAGAAAATAAATAAAATAAAAAACTTTTTGATATGCGTGGTTTTATAAATCGACTAAAAAGTAACTTTTGATTTTGAAACTTTAGCAAAAGTCATTATAAACATTTTATGAGATTGAAAATGAAAAGCGTGGGGCGCATGCATGTATGTATATTGGCAGTTAGAGCTAGTACCGTCCGAAAACCTTGCAGTACAGATATATCAATAAACCGTACAAAAGAAAAGGAACAGATACGTTTATAAATAAACATATACACAACACATACACAAAAACGGCACTCACGTACACAATACATACAAGGGATTTTGCGAGCATTTGCATTCGCATTCGTTATGCGAATGATTCGCATCATTTTACACATTCGCATTCGACATTCGCCTTCGCATCAAATTATACGAATGTTTTCCGAATGCGTCTCTGCATCCGCCATCTCTGCACCCTGACGACTCCAAGGATACAAGTACGGATTGGCTTGGGTTCCAACTCAACATTCATCCCACTAGTCGAACGTTTCAGCACTATTCAACGAGTGTTACATACCACTACCTATGTTCTGCGCTTTCGACCTGCTGGCAAATCGCACTGGCACACGCCAGTCATCACACTCCACGTTCACGAAGCACAAGGTAATTTTTACGCTTCAGAGATAAATCTTTTACGAGCTGCTTACAGTGTCCCGACCTCGAGTAAGTTGCTTCCGCTCAATCCTCTATTAGACGAATCGGGTGTGTTAAGGGCCAATTACGACACGCAGACCTCCCCTATGGTCAGCGCCATCCGATAATTCTGCCGAAAGAGTGCACCTTCGCTACGCTCCTGTTCCGAAATGCTCACAGCATGACCATGCACGGTGGTATAAGAGAAATGTTACAATATTTACGACGAGAATTGCGGATCGTGCACGCACGAGTCCTGGTCAAGAGCTGCATACATCGATGTAGAGCCCTCAAGCTGCAGCAACAAGTCATGCAACAACAACAAATGGCTGATCTTCCCCGTTATCGAGTTTTAGTGGCACCTAAGCCCCAGAGCATTTCTAGATGTTTTTGATCGTTTTGTCAGTCGCCGAGGCTATTGCACCAACCTTTACAGTGACAACGGCACACAATTTGTAGGTGCAAACCGCCAACTCCAATCCGGACTTTCGGAATGGATAAGTACCTACGCCCAACAACAACTGTCTGATGCTGGGGTTCGCTGGCACTTTATCACTCCAGCCGCGCCCCATCAAGGAGGCTTATGGGATGCGGCAGTGCGTTCGGCGAAGAAGCACTTGAAACGGGTAGTGGGATACAGCGTACTTACGTTTAATCAACTTAGTACCCTGCTGGTGCGCATCAATACCCATAATTGCGCTCCACGATGATCGTGATGGTGGTCTCGCATTATCGCCTGACAGTTTTCTCATCGGCCGACCTTTGAAGTCCCGTCCAGAACCCGCTTTTCCAGAGGCTCCAGATAATCGTCTTAAATACTATCAGTGACTTCAACGCATGCTGCAATATTTTTGGCACCGCTGGAAGGAAGAGTATTTGGTGCAACTGCAGGCTCGAAGTAAGTGGGCAAGACCTAAACCCAATGTTCGAGTTGGTGACATCGTGGCTATCCAGCAGGAGCATCTTCCCCCACCCCGCTGGTGAATTGGACGCATCACCGAGGTGCATCCGGGGAGTGAGGGGCTGGTGCGAGTGGTCACCATCAAATATAGCACCTGTGACCGAGGACTGCACCGTAAGCATCACTGCCAGCGCCCAATCCAAC
>NW_023458555.1:99682499-99683628 GCF_013731165.1 Rhagoletis pomonella | reverse complement strand
TTAGTATGCCTTCATCAGCCTCAAGAATACGGCATATTTGTTCGATTGGGCGCTGGCAGTGATGCTTACGGTGCAGTCCTCGGTCAAAGGTGCTATATTTGATGGTGACCACTCGCACTAGCCCGTCACTCCCCGGATACACCACGGTGATGCGTCCAATTCGCCAGCGGGGTGGGGGAAGATGCTCCTGCTGGATAGCCACGATGTCACCAACTCGAACATTGGGTTTAGGTCTTGCCCACTTACTTCGAGCCTGAAGTTGCACCAAATACTCTTCCTTCCAGCGGTGCCAAAAATGTTGCAGCATGCGTTGAAGTCGCTGATAGTATTTAAGACGATTATCTGGAGCCTCTGGAAAGGCGGGTTCTGGACGGGAGTTCAAAGGTCGGTCGATGAGAAAACTGCCAGGCGATAATGCGAGACCACCATCAGGATCATCGTGGAGCGCAATTATGGGTCTTGAGTTGAGGAAGGCCTCAATGCGCACCAGCAGGGTACTAAGTTGATTAAACGTAAGTACGCTGTCTCCCACTACCCGTTTCAAGTGCTTCTTCGCCGAACGCACTGCCGCCTCCCATAAGCATCCTTGATGGGGCGCGGCTGGAGTGATAAAGTGCCAGCGAACCCCAGCATCAGACAGTTGTTGTTGTGCGTAGATACTTATCCATTCCGAAAGTTCGGATTGGAGTTGGCGGTTTGCACCTACAAATTGTGTGCCGTTGTCACTGCAAAGGTTGGTGCAATAGCCTCGGCGACCCACAAAACGATCAAAAACATCTAGAAATGCTCTGGTGCTTAGGTCTTCTGCCAACTCTATTTGCACTGCCTTTTTGAACATAACAACCGAGAATCACGGCATACGCCTTGGTGGTAGCGAAGGAACTTTTGCCACCATGGCGGACCAGGAACGGCCCGGCGTGATCTAGCCCTGTATTAGAGAACGGGGTTGCCACTAAAACTCGATAGCGGGGAAGATCAGCCATTTGTTGTTGTTGCATGACTTGTTGCTGCAGCCTGCAGGTTCTACATCGATGTATGCAGCTCTTGACCAGGACTCGTGCGTGCACAATCCACAATTCTCGTCGTAAATATTGTAACATCTCTCTTATACCACCGTGCATGGTCATGC
>NW_023458555.1:99679902-99682489 GCF_013731165.1 Rhagoletis pomonella | reverse complement strand
TGCCAATGTGAAATACTGGAATGCTGCTGGATGTACGCAACCCGATTCGACACATACTGCATCAGATTGCTTGGTGACTTACGAATCCAAGAGAGAACTATACTAGAGTCGCTCTAATATATGCATTGGTCTTGGCTGAGCTGAAGAACTTCTCGAGCGTTCAGCATCGTAGTAACCAGCAAGTGTGCAGCGCATAACTCCAACCTGGGAATGGTTATAGCTTTTAGTGGACTAACCTTCGTTCGTACAGCCACCAGCCCTACTCGGACTGTCCCATCAGTGTCAATACTTCGAGCATAAATGACGGCTGCATATGCCTTGCAGACTTCGCCATTCCGATCCAACGAGGTATGCGGAGCTCCGCGACGGCTGGTATAGCGCTTCGAAATTTAAGCCATTTCTCGCGGAGTTCGGATGATAGAGGTGTGTCCCAATCGATCTTAGCCGCCCATGTCAACTGCATCAATATCTTAGCTGTCACTGATACCGGCGCCAAGAGTCCCAGGGGGTCAAAGATTTTAGCCACTTCGCTCAACACCTGGCGTTTAGTAGGAACCGGGATGATTGCGTCTAATCGTACTTGGAAAAAAAGCTCGTCAGTAATCGGAGCCCAGTGCAGGCCCAACACTTTCGCATCAGTGGCCCCTAAATTTAGGTCTGAACTTGACGACCCTAAGCCACATGTGAAAAGAACATCTGCCGCGTTCGAGTTCCACTTGCAAAGTCTAAACCGACCATGTTGCAAATATCGTTGTGATGTCTCTAGCTTCAGGTGGCAGCTTCCGATGGAGTATTCATGCTATCAAGAAGGTCATCCATATAGATATTACGCATAATACTATCTCGGGCCTTTGCCGCTCGAGCCTCATCAGGAACCGCTGATTGGTTTTCATTGGCACTCCGCTCCAAGACGCGTGCCGCGTTGAAAGGACCATACCGTAAGTTAACGTCGTTAACTGATACATACCGAGAGGATCACTTGGGCTTTCCCGCCAGAAAATTTGCTGCCAACATCTATGTCTGGAATCAACTTCGATCTGCCGAAACATCTTCTCGATGTCAGCAGTGATAGCTATATGGAAACGACGGTACCGAAGAAGAATGGCGGCAAGAGGATCCTGGACGGGCGGACCAACTAGCTGAGTATCGTTTAAGGAAACGCCATTGCTTGTCTTCACAGAGGCGTTGAAAACTACCCGGAACTTCGACGTGACGACATGGTGGGGTATATAATATACTTGGGATGGGTCGCCTGGTTGCGGTGTTATCTTCTCCATGTGCCCGAGTGCCTCATAGTCGCGCATGAACTGAATATATTTGTTACGTAGCTCATCATCATTACTCAAGCGGCCTCAAGATTGAGGAATTGGTTAAATGCCTTGACATATGAATTGCCAAGAGCTGATGCATTCGGTGAAAATGGGATTTGTACTACGTATCGGCCATTGCTCTTGCGCGATACCGTTTTACAAAAAATCTCTTCGCTAAGGTCGTCAACAGCTGGGGGTCGGCCATCCTCCTCCAGCTCCCAGAAACGTTGCAGTATCTCATCTAGTCGCTCCTCTTCCGCTGCGAATTTCGGTAACGCGCGTAAAGTTGGAAGCGACGTACAGCGTGGGAACGCAGGTCCGCAAATGCCCCACCCCAGACGGGTGGACAGGGCGCACGGATCTTTAGACCCACCAGTGAATGTTTCCCCCAGGAGGAACATACCCCAAATGTCCGTTCCAATGAGAACATCGATGCTCCCTGGAGTGTGAAACGTGGGATCGGCTAGTGGTATGTCTTGCAAATGTTGATAGTGGTTAATGTCTATTGGCGACGCAGGAATCTCCGAAGTTATTTATGGTAGGATATGAGCTTCAATATGCACTCAAACGTGGCATCGTGGTATGAGCGCATCACCAGAGTCGCCTGGCCACGCGACGAAGTCACCCTCTGAGAGCCAATTCCTTCTACCGTAAGCGTGTTCCGTCTTCTGTGGAGACCCAAGTGGTTGAAAAATCGTTCTGTAATGAGGCTTACCTGTGAACCCATGTCGCATAATATACGGCAGGCTACTTCTTCGCCCACCTTGTCTATAAGTGGAGCTCTAGCTGTGGCCAGAAGGACGGTCCCCTCAGATTGCGCCAGGAGAGACTGCACCGCATCTATGCGTAATGGCGCCGACAGATGTTTCAAATGTGGGGGCTGGTCGCGTTGGCGCACTGGTGGTTGCAGGTAACTTCTCGTTGCATGAAGAAGCCTTACAAAGCAAGGTGTTTTGTTTCTGTTTGCAGTTGTGGCAGGTTCCTGAGCTGCACTCTCGAGCCGAGTGGCTAGTTCTGAGACAATTATAGCATAAAGATGCTTGCCGCACCAGGTTCAAACGTTGATCTGCAGTCAGGATTTTCACCGAGATGAGCCCGTTTTTCTTTAAGATAGGCCTTCAATTGAGCTTTTATTTCAAATTTTTTAATGTCTCCAGATTTTACATTCGGGCCTTTGCTTGCGCTATAGGAATCTAAAATTATTTCTAGGTTGCTTATACGACTTTTAGCAGTACCTGTTAAAGGCCCATCAATGTTGCTTGATATACTACTTAACC